>NW_010133948.1:0-1199 GCF_000699245.1 Pterocles gutturalis | reverse complement strand
AGCCCTCCTGCGGGAGGGCTTTTGGGGTCCAGCCCCGCTGGGATGGGGTCCTGGGGGTCCCTCTGAGTCCCCCAGCCCCCCTCCCGGGGCTGGACCCAGATCTGGCCCAGGGGTGCCAGCCTGCACCCGCTGGGCCCGGCCGGGGCGGTGGCGTGCGGGATGTCCCCAGCTGTGCCACGCTGGGCAGAGGGGCTTTTTGGGGTGATGGAGAGGTGTTGCAGCACGGCTGTGTGTTATTGACTCTGTAATGGCTGCATGCGTGGGTGGGTTCTCATGTCTGTACCTGGGTGCCACCAGATCCCATTTATTCCACCCTGGGGTGACACTGTGACAAGGGGCACTCAGCCCTGGGTTTGGTACCCGGGGACTGATGCTTTTCCTTCCGCCGGGTCCCTGGCACCTCCCTGGCGAGGTGACCTTACCTGAGCAATTTGGGGAGCGCTTTAGCCAGGGTCCTGCTGCGGTGCAAGGCTTGTGTTAATGTTTTTACTGTGCTGGATCCCTGGGTGGCTTCCAGAAGCGGTATTTAACGCATGGAAGGGAAAACATTTGGCCTCTGACCCAAGCGCCTGTTAACAACGCCACGGTCCACGTTTCTGAGATGCCGGGGCTAAAAGCGGTGCCGGTGACTCAGTCTCTCGCTGGCGTTGTCAACTGACCCCGGCTTTTTCTTTGCCAAGTCCCTCCGCCTTCTCCTTCTCCCTTTCAGGGCTGCGTGCTTGCTGCGCGGGGAAGGTGCCTCCGGACGGGCTTGGGGGGGCTCAGACCATCCACCTGCCCACCCCGTCTCCTGCCTGCTGGGTGGGTGATGGGGACACCAGTGTTGCTCTTTGGGGTTACAAATGGGGCCATCCTCCCCCTTTTCCCACCACCCCATCCTCATCCCAGAGGATGGATGGAACCTTTGGAGCATCTGGTCCAGCCCTGAGCATGGCCAATGTTGATGTTGGATCGGGGTCTCCAAGGATGGAGGTTGCTCCGATGGCAAGGTTTGGCCAGCCTCACGGTGGGGTATCCCATCCTAAATCCCTGGGTCGCACCCCATCCCTCTGCCCCTTTCTGGGGGCTCCTCCGCGTGCCGATGAAGATGAAGGACCTCAGCCTTCCTCCCGCTGGGTGCTGGCGTTACCTGACCCCTGACATGGCGGGGACGCTGGCACAGCATAAATCACCCCGGCGGTGCCTTTGCCAAGTCGGGG
>NW_010133947.1:0-25953 GCF_000699245.1 Pterocles gutturalis | reverse complement strand
AGTGATACACAGTGATACTGCCACCCCCCTCCCCCGCCCCTGCCCCGATTATCACAGCTAACGATCCCAGAGCAGGGAGAGTCCCGAAACCGCACTCACGGAACGGAGATAACAGTCTGAGCGTCCCAGAGCGAGAGCTGACCAGGGTTGGGGGGGAAGGGCTTGGGAGAGTGACCACCTGGAGTGAGATGACCCGAAGCAAAAGAGATCCAGAACCAAAAGGGCCGATCTTCTGGAGGGTCCTCACCTATATACTGGGCATGACCTGTATGTTATGGAAAAGATTATTGGCCACTTTTGGTTCAGTCCTGAACCTAAGATCAAATCCTGGGCTAGTAACTGGGGCTGTGCTCCCTCCCAGCTTCTCCTGTTTGCAGACAGCCAGAGAAACTGAAAGACCTTGGCAGCCGCATAAACATCACTCTTTATCAGCTTTCTTCTGAGCACAAATCCAAAACACAGCCTCTTGCTAGCTATTATGAAGAAAGTTAACTCTGCCTCAGCTTAACCCAGGACAAGGTGACAGTAGTTGATTGTTAAGATGATCAGACAGGATTGTGAAGTCTATACCAGTGTCTCTAGAGAAGCACTGATGTTTGTTTTGTTTTGGCTTTTTTCCCTGTAGGAACAGAAATAACAAGGGAGCCTAACACCAGCAAAATTAAGACCTGGTGTTACTGTGACATTGGTGTGGGGCTGATGTGCCAAAACTACTTTGAAAAGATCTAGTTCTTTGCTAAATCATAGATGGCTCTATTATTAGCACTTCTGCTATGACTGAAAAGGGCAGATCATCACAAATTCCAACTAAGCATGACTTTTATATTTGAGAGGAGTAATGGGGGAGAAAAGAGAGGTGGAGAAACCATCTACAAACAGAGGTAGCATGATGTCTTAATCAGCTGTCTATATTGTTCATATCTGGAAGATGGACAGTACCTTCCTGACCTGTATTCCAACCCATAGCTCTTCTGGTTTGTTTCCACATGCAGTAAGCAGGTTAAACGTGTTCATGATACTGTCCCTAAACTTCTACCCACACCCTGATCTAGCTTGTTTAAAGCTACCTCTGCTGTCTCAATGATAGTACCTTTGCCTGAGTACTGCTGTGTTTGATCTAGCCTTCAGTCAGCAGCATCATCTATTAAGGGAAGAAGCATGTACTCATCATAGTCCATCAAACTATAATGCAGAAGACAAGTACACTATTCTGCATCTATGGTGAATGGAGAAAGACTTATTATCATGAGAGTGAAGACCAAGTAATTCAGCTGATAGGAAAGGGAAACAGCAGTTTTAAGAGTAGCTGGCTGTTGCCAGTGAGATTCATCCTAATCCACATAGAAGGGCAGAGGCCAAGGGCTGTTCTCTGCCTGATTAAGGATTCGCCTGACCAGCTTATTTGATGAGGCTATCTCAGGAGGCTGGTAAGTGTGCCAAAGCATGTGCCTTATTTATATGTACAAGGACTGCATTCAGTCTTGAGAATTGCATGATAACCAACACTATTAAACAGATAAATAAGTTAAAAGCCTGTCCCCTGTGTCTAGCAAAGGTACTCAGAGATAGCTAACCCATACTAAATCAAATAGATAGCTTTCCACTGGATCTGCTGCAGTAGACACATACTGAAAGAGAAAACATGAATCAGGTTTCCTCATGCAATATTCATTGCTTTTAATAGTAAGTTCAAGCAGAGAAAGTTGTCTCTAAAAACTTGTCCTGCTAGTGGGGTTTTTTTTCTCATAAAAAAAACCCAAACCAAACCAAACCAACAAAAAAAAAAAAAAACCAAAACACAAAAACAACAAAAAACCCCCAAAAACCCACCAACCCTCAAGGTGTCTGCTCAGAAACACTGTACTCAGTGTAGCATTGTGTTTCCATTTGTGTAGCAGTGCCCTAAGCAGGGCATTTGAAGTAGGACTACAGGAACAGTGATAAATCTTAAATGGAAGTGCCGTAGTTTATTACCTCAGTTCTTCTGTAAATCCCTGTTTATTTTACTGTTACTGCCTGGAATAAAACCACATTGCAAAACTGACAGACAGTACATAATATTGTAGTACTGAGAGTAGAAAATTCCACCAAAGTCATAACGAAAATTTTGAGGTTTACTAGGAAAGCCTGCCACACTAGGAAAGAAAATTTATTCTTCAACAAAAAGTCATCTGCCAGGTAAGGAAACACCATTGTCAGTAATTTATTGTCCTGGAAAGATGAAAAGTCAGTGATCAGGATTAGCACTGTAACACTTGGCTTCCAAAGTAGTCTGACTAGTCAGATCTCCAAGTTTTTCCTTGTGGTGGTACTCCTTTTTTCACCTCAAACCTTGCCAATTAAAATAAAAGAGAACACAATAAGTCACTTCAAAAAAATGTTTATATTAAAAATATGAATAAAACTTGCCTGTCGACTGTGTACTTCTGAACCTCTGCTTTAACAACATGCTATGTCTAAAGGATTTTGTTCTGTACTCATCCTTCTCCCAGAATGCCATTTTTGTGCTTAGGAACATTAACATATATTTAAAAATTGCACTCTGTGGGCTTAGGCATTATCACATCCCTCTTCCACCATTAGTCCAAGGCTGTGCAGATAGTTTTTTCAGGAGTTCAAAATAGTCAGCAGGAGGTAAATAGCTGACTCTGCATGGTAATCAAAGATGTTCTTGACTGAAGGGACATTTTCAGAGGTCATAATTCTGCTGCAGAAGTCTTGCCCTAATTCCTCTTTAGCATTCTTACGTGCCACAGAAATTGTGTCACTAATTTCCAGTTTTATAATTCAGTCCGATGACAGTACATTCAAAGTCCCACTCATTGGTTCTCTTGGTGATCGAAATAATCCTTACACGTCAGGGTGCGTAGAAAATATGTTCCTGTGGCTATAGAAGACAAAGAGCTACACGTGCCTCCAGCACTGCCTTCCTATTAGTTTTTCAAAAGGATAAAATATTAAAGCAAGTAATGCTAGAGACAACTAAGCTAGAGACAACTAAGAAGGTGACATTTCTTATAATAAGAAAATGTATTCACTTTTTCCTTAGTACATTTTCATGAGAGGTTCTGAAAGGATTTTAAATGCTTTGCTGTAAATAGGCTTCCCACAGCACAGATGTCTGATAGCTCCAGGACTTTGACAGAACCCTAAAATGCATCAACCCCTACAGAGGTATACTGAAATCATTATTAGTATTGCACAACAACTTAGGCTAACAAAAATCTGAGATGAAAACATGTATTTTGACAGACAGTACATGCACTTACAAGAAATTGTTTTGAAAAGCACATTGATGAATGGATCTAATGAAGACCATGCCTTTTTTAGGACTGTGTCACCTAATTTGTTCAGGTAGCTATACTGATTGACTGACCTAGGACCTCAGTTGTAGCTGCTAAGCTCTGTCATCTCTGATTAGCAATACTGCTTCTGCAGTTGCCTGCCTCGGGCACCTTTTCAAATGTTGGAAATATTCCTGGAGGTTTTGCAAGCTTAAGTGATTAGGAGGAGGATAGTAATAGTTTCAGACAGAAATTCATTATTAAGGGGCAAATGGAAAATCTAGAATGGCTGTCACCATAGTCTGAGGGTACTAATGATCTCATCTATGTCCACAGAATTCAGTGGAAATAGATTCAAGATCATCAAAAAACAGCAGTAAGACCTCCTACCAAACTTTGGTGATTTCTGAAAAAATTAGAATGATCTCCTGATTTTTGGAATAGATGAGTTTGTTTACATCGCTTTCTAAGCTCACTTTGTTTTTATGTTAATATTCTCTTTCTAACATAAATAATTGATCATTTGAGCATTGTGTGTTTGTGTATATATAAATATACATTATATATAAATATATAATCCATTTTCCTTCATTTATAAAAATGGCTGCCTCAGAATATGCCCCTAAAGCCACTGAACTTCTGTACAGATAGAAGAAATTGCTGCCAGAAAGCTCTTTTGTGTCCTCAGCCATCACGCTTTTTTCCATTATAGATGATTATAGATGATACAATGTGTGTATTTTAGTTAGTAATTAAATTGAAAGTTTACTGTGCCTGAAATCACAAATGAAAAATACCTCTGAAACAGCTTACAATTCAGATGTAGTCCTGTGTAGAAATATCCAAAGGTTTTAGGCTAGCTGGCTTGGTACATCTATTCCTGATTCTCTGTACTATACAACAATACAGGGGTTAATCTGCCTTGCCAAGGAGCTGGACTTACCTGGTTATTTACGTGATGGATGGATGTAACCTAGCCTGCAGACTGTGCAGTGGATAAGCTTAGAGCCAGTGAACAGCAACAGCCAGCACGTGTTTTTTTCTTCCTAATCTGATAAACACTGGTGAGCATGGGTCAGTTTGTGAGGAAATGGTTCATGTTGATGAAATGGTTCATGTTGCTGGTAGTGAAGGTCATTGCCTGCTACAGAAACTTTAGTAAGTTAAGTAATACCCTTCACAAATTGCCGGGCTGTCCTCCTGAGCTCACTGGCAGCCCCCAGCTCTGGGTGACAATGGCTCCCTCTACGTGCAAGCTGCTTCCCCAGGGCCACCATGTCCACCTGACCTGCAGGGGAAGATGCTGCTATGGCAGGTATGCAAATCTCTTGGGATGAGGCTCTGATGTGCAGACAGCCATGACAGCATGACGTTCTTCTGGGCCAGACACACATGACCATCCTTGCCATCCCTGCACCTTCTCTGTGAGCATTAGCAGAGGAAAGCCCAGCTCCACATAGATGTTTAAAAAAAATTGTTCCAATGACCGCAACATTTTTTTTTTGCAGCCTGGGATGCACAGGTGAACCGGTGAAACTCACCTCTGTGTTGGAATGCGTCTGTCTCCTTTTTTACCTTTCTGAACACATGACTTGCTGCCAAGGAAACCTGCTGTAGGAAGAGCAGTTTGGATAGCCTGCACACGGTTTCCGTTGCTAAGGAAACGACTGAGGATGCCTGCAGACATCCCTGCAGAGCTCTTAAGTGCAGTTGTGCACTTGGAGGGCTGAGATTCACATGGGTGAAAAGGCTATGGAGAAAACAGAATTGCTATTTTTCATTTTGTTTGATATCATGAAGGTCTTCAGCATTTATTGTCTGAGACTGATTTTCTGAAATTGTAACAAGGAGAGTGTCTCCTATATTCCCTTAGCACTGCTTCCTGCTTGTTTGTGCAATTATTTGCACACAAAGCAAACAATCAAGCAACTACTGTAACTGCCACATCCAATTCCCCTCTCTTTCACGCTGAATTATTCTGAAGAGACGGATAGGAAGGAGACATAGACAGATGTGATCTGTTTGGAAATGCAAATGATGACCCTTCAAAAGTTTTTTGTACATCTGCCTAGCTAGTACACAAAAACTGCAGCAACTTTCTAAGAATAGAGAAAGTTATGTGTATTGCTAAACCACATGCTGGAAGGATATTAAATTAATTCTCGAGAGTCCCAGTGATATTTCCAATGTGTCTATTTCAAGTTGAGGTTACATATGCAAAATCCCATAGCAAATCTGATGACATTTCTAGTCTTTCACAAGGACTGACACTTGTCTGCTCATTAGCTGACCTTCATGGGCTTCTCATCAGATATGCATGTACACATTCAGCTTTTTTACTACAATGCTACTTCTCTTACTCGCTTCAACTCTACACAAATTGTTCACCTAGTATCTTAGACAATGTATTTATACTAATAAAGATTCAAAACTAATTGCTCAAATGAATTATCGATCAGAAATAAATTGAACACAGAAGGCAAGTAACAATTTGAGATGTGAAATAGACAACATTTTATATGGCAATCCAGTGTGTTCAGTACATATGCTGAGTGTTTCTCTTCTAATAGGTATGCAAGTTCTTAAACCATTCCTCCACATCATTCACAGCATGTGAACTCTGGGTATACAGATCCTTATAGCCCTCTCTCTGCCTCAGTCTTTGAGGCCCTCAGTACAAATGCTAACAGGTACACAAGCCATTGTGCTCTGCATCTTGTGGGAATGGCCCGACATTCAGAAAAGCAGATGAACAAATTAATGACTCAGATGGAGAGTTGCAAGAGCTTTGGGATTATACTGCCAGCAGAATAGGAGGGAGCATCTGGAAATGAATTAATAACCCAGCTTTTACCTTTTCTATTAAAAATGTAGCTGAGGTTGTAACAGTAGAGTGTTGTTATTCTTTAGCATGTCTGCAGACACTGAATTGCTGACCACATCACAGTGAAAAAGATTAAGTTTAGCCACATGTTCAGCATCTCTTTACCTGCCACCCACAAAACTAGGGAGCTAATCACACTTTACCTTTGAGTTTACTGTGAGCAGTTAGTTTGTGAATCCTTGGTTTGCTAATCCTTCGCAGTTTTGGACACATCTTTGAAACATTACTTTGCTCTTTTCCATAACTGTCCTTCCAAAACCTTGCCAGTCTGTTCCACACTTTTGTGCATGGGGACTGTAAAGACTCAGAAAAGGTTTTAATGTTTGAGTGGGTTTTGAGGGGATACCTTTGCAAGTTAAGTGGTTATATCAAAATGATGTCTGTGCTGGGAACAGCTGACTTTTTACCTCAGCAGGCTTTCAGATGCAGAAGAGTCCAGAAGAGTAAGAAGAAAACTTGTTTCTTTCCTTGCAAAGACTTAAAATTAAGAAATATAACTTTTTTTTTTCTGTGACAAAAGACAGTATCTCTCAGAGAAACATGAAAACTGAGAGAAGTAGCAGCGTATCATTTCATTATAACTCTTGAACAGAGGGCTAGCTTAAACAATCATATAATGCATGGTCAAATCCTTGTCCCAGATCAGTCTTGCACTTCATTATGCACTTTAAAAAGCCTTGCTCTCCATAACTCATACAGATGAACTAATTCGAGGGCAGGATCAGATTCACTCTTCTGTTATACCACCCTAAACTATAAAGTTCTCATGATAAGACATTAAGTAGAACTGGTACATGATGTTCTCTGTCTGATAGTATGATAGATACAGGGAAAAGTAGGACTCATCAGAGTGGCCACAGGTTGAACACAAGAAAAAAGCAAAGTGTCATAAAAAAGATGCAAAGCTGTGCTTAAAGATTTTTGTTGTTGCTGTTTTCCACTATTTCAACAAAAATATGACCTCAGTGTTAAATCCTATACTGTCTGTAGAGAGAACCTTTTTTTTGCTGAAGGATGCTTTCCAGAAAAAGAGAAAATATCACGTACCTCCAGTGTACTCAGAGCAATCCTATGGAGAAGTGACAGTATAGCAAGCAATGGTCATCCAGCTTTAGGTGCTACATACCTATCAGAAAGCGCAGGAAGACTGAAAAAAAAAAAAAAAAAAAGGAAAGCTGTTGTTAGTCCTTCATCTCTGCCTTCTTCAAAAATCAGTCAACTGAACTGACTCACTCTGGGTCTGGTGGGGGAGCCTTTTATTCAGTTGCTAATTAGTCAGCACTGTGAATTCACTTTAATGTCACTCTTCTAAGCCCTGGTGATCTGAGAGCATCCTAAAAATGCAGTTTCCCAGAGATGTGAATTCATAGGCTTGGAAGCTGGCTGGTATTTATATCTAATGAAAATTAAATGTTCTTTTCCCAAGGGTACAATGATTTCTAACATGCGGATAAATTTCCCTGTATTTCTTTAATGTTTTTTCCCTAAAATTTCTTATTTTCATGAGTTTACAGAAATGGTCATTTTACTCATCTATACTGATTTTTATTTTTCATGCACACATACAAAATAAAACTCCATTTCCACAAAATTATAAAACTGGGATGAGTGATTTCAACAGCTATAGAGAGAAACAAAATTATTACTTGTGAATATTAAAGCAGGTGATTCAGAACTCCCCTGGTTAGAGATGAGCAATGGTTATGGCTACAATTATGGTCACTTATCCACAGTTTATGTTAGAACCTGATTAGCAGGCAATAACAGCAGATACCATGATGGTAATAGGGAAGTGCTTTTCTCTAATGAAGCAGAACTACAAATCTGACTGTGAAAGAGCGAGCTGTTACTGTGGTTGAAATAGGTGAAAAAATGAGCAAAATGTCTGACTAGCTCATGATGATTTTTTTCATGTGATTTTTCAACTCATTGAAGATTTGAATTTTCAGGAACCTAAAGATTATTCACACTGAAGCACTGGTAAATGTGAAGACACTATTATACAAAAACCAGTTTACCCATCTTGAAAAATGTCCTGAAAGTGTAGATGAAACACATATTAACAGAGTGAAAGCTACAGACAGAATCACATGGCTCAGAGCTCTGTGATCCAGGATTCTCCTTCTCTTAACAAAGAATAGTCTTGCCACATCTTTCTTACCAGTTACTTACATCTTTTCAGATGTCCAGATGCCCCGTGTCCAGAAAGCTTTTAAATATCTCCAAGGATGGAGAGTCCGCAACCTCTCTGGGCAGCCTGTGCCAGTGCTTGGTCATCCTCACAGTAAAAAAAGTGTCTCCTGATGTTCAGAGGGAACATCCTGTGTTTCAGTTCGTACCCACTGCCTCCAGGCCTGTTAGTGGGTGCCACTGAAAAGAACCTGGCTCCCTCTTCATTATACCCTTCCATCAGGTATTTATACTTATTGATGAGATCTCCCCCTGAGCTTTCTCTTCCTTACGCTAAGCAAACCAAGATCTCTCCTCCTGTTCTCATATGAGATATAATCCAGTCACTCCATCATCTTAATGCCCCTTTGATGGACTTTCTCCAATAAATCCATTTCTCTCTTGTACCAGAGAGCCCAGAACAGGACACAAAACTCCAGGTGTGGTCTCACCAGTGCTGAGCAGAGGGAAGGACCACCTCCCTTGACTTGCTGGTAAAGCTTTGCCTAATGCAGTCCAGGACATCATTAGCCTTCTTTGCTGCAAGGGTTCTACCATGAATGGCAGATTTCTCACTAACATTTGGGCAGGACCCAGCCATTAACATAGTGCCTTTCTGGTTAATTTCTCTCTCACAGAAGAAGTTGTGGATGAAGAATCACAAAGATTAAATTCTTTTTCCAGATTACCCAAATGTGGTGAGTAATCTTGGGCAGACTATCAAACCTCTATGCTTTTTACCTGAAAAAATAGGTATGATGGCCTTTCCCACATATGTAAAGTATTTTGAGTCTTACTTATGAAAAAGAAATAAACAGGTGCAATTCTTTGCATAAGAAATTGAAAGCTAAAAAAGTAATACTATGAAAATGTCCACCAACAGACAGAGCTTTATTAATGAACTACCTTTTCTAATAACTCCGTGCAACAAAGCAGACTGTGGTCTGTCTAATGAGAAGCAACTTTGCAGAGGGAACACCTGGGGACACTTGCAGACACTTGAATCAAAGTAGCTGTGTGGTAACAAGGACTCGTTTTTGCTGCAAATCAACAGAAATAAAAAATTGTGTTGTGAACCTTTCAGTCAGATTTCTTTCATTCTCATTTGTTTTGCATTTGGAAACACTCAAACATGTTCAAAATCTGTGGAAAATTTAGTTAATATGTTTGATTAATTTCTGGTTTGTTTTTATGTGCTGTTGACAAGCTTTTGCCTGCCCTTATCAAGCAGGGGGAAGTATGACGCTTCTCGTGCTGGAGCCGTAAGGACTGCTGCAGTCAGGCTAGGCAGGACATAAGCCCAAACAGGAATTAAGTGATAAGCAGGAAAAAGCCAAGGATTCCAGCTTTGGTTATGTTCAGAAAGGGGCAGACATATCTTCCTGGCAAGATTCCTAAAAGTGCATCAGTGTTTGCACAGCTAAGGTTTCTTACATCTCTTCATTCACAATAATGATAAGAGATATACAGCAAAAGATAATTTAAAAAAAAAAAATTATCTACATTTCTATTTATTACCTCCGTTTTGTTTGCTTTGAGATTACATTCACCATGAATGAGAGTTAGTCTTACAGTTCTACTTGTAAAATTTGCCTTACACCACCTCTCTAAGATCACACTTAAAACTGCACCTGACTGGTGGAGGATTTGACTTCCCACCTAGGAGCATATAACCACCACTTCGGATACAATGACTATGCAGCTGCTTATTTCCTGTACCGTTATAAGCATCCTTGACAGAGGTCACAGTTTAGACACCTGTCTTTGAGAGATCACAGTGACAAGAAGCTTTCTCTTCTCTGGAAACCCTCAGCATTTGCTAAATATGCTACACTCTCTATCTCTGTAAATGCACAGGTCTGAACAGTGGGATGATTCCAATCAAATTATAGCAAACTTTCCTGAAGAGGAGGAAGTGATCAAAGCTTATTTATTCCACTAATTCATAATTTTCTGTGTCCTCTGGGTTTGACCTTGACTTGCTGCCAGACACCCACTCAGCTGCTCTATCACTCCCCCTCCTCAACAAGATGGGGGGAGGAAATAAAATGAAAAAAAGCTCATGGGTTGAAATAAAGTCAGGGAGATCACTTACCAATTACCATCCTGGGCAAAACAGACTCGACTTCAGAAAAATTAATTTAATTCATTGACAATTAAAAATGGTGTAGGATGGTGAGAAGCAAAAACTACACTAAAGAATCTTCCCCCTACCCCCTACTTTTTCTCAGGCTCAACTCCACTCCTTCCTTCCCAACACTTCTACCTCCCACCCAGAGTGGTGCAAGGGGATGAGAAATTGTGATTGTGGTCTGTCCCTAACAGTTCCTCTCTGCTGCTCTTTCCTTCTCACACTTTTGCCCTGATAGAGTGTAGAGTCCCTGTCATGGGAGACAGTCCTTCACAAATTGCTTCAGTGTGGGTCCCTCATTGACCACAGTTCCTGCCAGAAAACCTGCTGCTGTGTGGGCTCCTCTCCATGGGCTGCAGCTCCTTCCAGCAGCCTGCTCTCGCATGGGCTCTCCATGAGATCAATCTTTTTTTCAGGGCATATCTACCCGCTGCAGTGTGAGGTCCTCCATGGACTGCAGTGTGGATACCTCTTCCGAGGTTGTGCTCCGTGGGCTGCAAGGAAATCTGGAGCACTTCCTACCCCTCCTTCTTCTCTGACCTTGGTGTGTGAAGGGTTGTTTCTCTTACATTTTCTTCACTCTTGTCTCACAGCTGCTGCATAGTGTTTTTACCCTTTCTTAAATGTGTTATCACAGAAGTACCATCAGCACCAAGGCTTTGGGCTCAGCTGTGTCCTGTGACGGGTTGGCTGTCCCTGACACGGGCAGACCCTGGTCTCTTCTTACAGAAGCCACCTCTGGAATCACCCCGCTACCAAAACCTTGCCACATAAACCCAATTCACTGATAGTCTCTCTGATATTACAGGCATGTTCACCCTTCATGTCACCTGGCTCAAGTCTCCCTTCTCACCCCACTCTAACATCCATGGACACATTCACACAGAGCTTAAAGCCATTCTACAGGAACATCCGGCACTACAGTAAAGCACATCTGGCTCACATCATATTTTTATGAATATCTTTATGGGAACGTTTTAGGGAGTCTCCTCAGTAATTTCAGTAACTGGTCAGTGCCTCTAGCACATTTTCATGAACTACTTGCAGCATTCGTGTTTGTGCTTTCAGCAATTAAATATATTCCACTTGGTATCAGAAGTTTGGCTGACAGATGAGAATCAAAATCCCTGTCTATCACAATGTGAGAATTCTGCCACTTTATCATCCACATTTTGCATAAGAAGGGAGGTGATGGAAGACTGGCAGGTGACGTGAAGTTATGAAATAAATGAAAAAGGCTTTGGGCTCAAATACTCAGAGCCAGAGGGAAGAGTTTATGCTTGGAAAGGAGATGTTATGATGATTCCTTAATGAGAAAGCTTTGATTCGAGTTCACACCTTGGCAGATACAAGGTAGTTTAACTGTAAGATACAAACACTCCAGAGCCCCAGCTCCATGAGTTTTGGTAACCTAGAGCTAGCTGTGTTTTCCCATGATCAGGCATCTGTGATTCTTAGATAAGTTTCACATTTCTACTTATGCTAGAAACCAGGCTCTTTTTAACCAAGGGCTATCTAAATATAACGACATAAGAAATATGTTTCAACTAGGTATGACAGACAGACAGACCTCTCAAAGACACCGGTTTTATGGGAACAGACTGGAGAGAGAGGGGAATTTCTGTTGATGCCCTAATTATGGAAGAGTTGTGTGAGCCTGGCATCAGAGGTCATACAGGCACAGGAGCTCATCTCTGCATGAGAAATCTGTAGGAAACTGGGCTGCTTTAGATCTGAGTCTCACTGCAATACTTGCACATGAGATGCAAATGAAGCCTGCAAAATATGCGATGACCTGTTGAGGAAATACCAGACGTATGCCCACCCAGTAACACAGGAAGAGATCCACTCTTGTCCATCTGGGCAGCATAGGAGACCACCAAACTGCACTGAACCAGGTGGCACAGACCTCAAGGACCATCATGGACACCAGGAGAGGTCTGGCCAGAGGGGTCATTGGGAACAGGTTTTCACTTCTCACACCTCAGCAGATATTGGTTTATCTCAAATCCTGTGTTCCACTTCAACCTTTTTCATCTCTGGGACATTTGCAAGCCCTGGATCAACAGTGTTTTTTAGTCTGGCCTTTCTACACACCCCTGAATAAAGTCTTCTGCGAAGCACAATTTTAAATAAGGAGCAGGAAGGAAGGTTTGGGATGAAGACATGTCAGTGCACAACCCATTCTACTACTTTTCAAAGCATTCCTAGGATATAGTATAATGTGGTTTTTTCCTTTTTTTTCTTAATGTTTTATAATCTTTTAAATAGCTTTGCATTTGCAGATAGCATTTGCAACATTAGTAATCTGTTAGGTAGGATAATCTATGAGATAAATTGAAACAGCAGCAGAGTTCCAAAATAAGTGCTGTCTGGCATTTTGCCCTTTCTTAAACACTTTTTCCCAGAGGCACTGCCGGCTTGGCTGACAGGGTCATCTGTGCCCTGCCTCAGTCTCTTTTGGAGACATCTGGAACTGGCTGTATCCAGGAAGGGGCAGCCCCTGGCCTCTCCTCACAGATGCAGCTCCACCACCTTCCACCAAAACCTTAAAGAATGAAAATAGAAGATGGACATGTGTTATACACTGGACAAACCAAAAATATTGCAGTGAGAGAGCAGAATCCCAGGATTTTGCCCCGTCCTTCCGTGAAGCACCCTGAACTTCTTTCTGCCTCTTTCTCTCTCTTCTCCTAAACTCATGGATCATATCCTTTTCTGTATTTTCCTCTCAAATCACACTTTACATGCCACCTGCTTTTTTTTTTTTCTTATTTGTTCTACTTCAGAAAATTAAATCAAAATTTCTTGCCATTGCATTTACAATTTAATGTCTCTAAAGATCTGAGAATCAAATTCATTTTTAGAAAGGCAAAAATGATGAAAATTAATTGCCTGTATTTATTGGAAAAAAAAGCAGGATTAGGAATAAGGTCACAACCTGCATTATATTTCCTTTTCCTTCATTTCTCTTTTAGCTTTTCTTTTTTTGTTTTTATAATCACGTTGGACATATTGATATTGGGTATCAAGTCCTTATTAAACTGACAAATTGTACAGTAGATAAACTTCCTAAGTGTAATGTATAGTTTAGATTGTGGAAACCAAAAATGACTGAGTTGTTTTAGGAATGTAAAAAATCCAGCATGTAGAAACTCAGTACATTTTAAAGTCAGATGATAAAAGTAAGATGATAAAATCCTAATTATTCTTCTTGTCTTGTTATGAATAAAACAAAATTTCACACAATGACCTTATTCAGAATGTGATATTTAGTTGAGTAATTATGTTTTGAATTCTGTGTTTAAAATAATCTCTGAAACTTATTTTCCCTCTTTTAATGTCAATTCATCTTTATGCAAAACTTAGGAAGAAGCTCTCCGTGAAGGATAAACCAGTCGCAGAAAGGACAGGCACCTGCTTATCCAGTCTTTCAACATTTATATTGGAAGTCAGTATACTGCAGCAGTTAGTCTCACATGTAACATTATAGCTGCAGTACTAAATAATGTTCCTAACTGGTGCAACCAGATGCTGAAAATATGTTTTTTATGGATTTTCCTTTCCCTTTTTAATGCAAGATATCCACTAAGATACACTATGCTGGAAAAATCAGTGTCCTTATTTTTCAGCTGTCATTTCTACTAATAGCCAGGCTAGTACTACCACTGAAGTAGAAGCTTAAAAGAAATACCTCTGCTCATTTTTCAGTAGATCTTCACCATCACAACATCACTTCTCTAGATGTATTAAGAAGGAAAGCCTTTTTCTTCTCTGCATGCACAGTGAGTACTACGTTACTGCAAATGTAGCATAATAGGTTGTAGCAGCGTTGTTTCTTTGGGTCTCTATTCTTACATTCCTGTTCATGTCACTTAACATTATAACATAGCCTCGTAAAGAATTTTCCAGTTTTTCCAATGCAACTTTTCATCATCCAAGACAGTCTCTACAGGCCAGCTGAAACAACTCATATTTTGCATTCTGGTGGAGTTACCACATGATGTTACATGGGAATCAAGGCAGAGAATGGCTGCTGGGAGGTCCTAGAAAAGGGATCAGGGAGCAGCGCTGAAACTAGCTGATGAAATGGTAGCTGACGATGGCAGGAGAAACACAGAGTGGAAAGAAGGGATGATGGACATGACCTGCAGCATAGATGAACATGCAGATTTAACCACAGGTACTGATACGTGAAAGGTTTTCTTTACCTTGCTTCATTCACACCTTTGTGAGAAAAAGGCAAAAGAAAGTTTCTTTACTGTTGCTGCCCCCTGTGCAATGGGAACACACCACCTCCATTTTGCTTATGTCAGTACCAAAGGAGCTTGCTGAGATGGAAGCACTGAACTATTTCTGTACTGTGTATCTAGAGTATTGTGCTATGAAGAGTATTGTGCTATGAATATCTCTGTAAGATAAGGGACCTGTAGCTATCAGTGGTAATATGCTGCAGAGAGCAAGCAGCCAAGACAAGACCAGTAACATCCATTAGCACAACTCCCACCCACACCCTTGTTCAGTGCGAATCCACCATGAGATTTGTGTTATGTTTATCACTCCATAAGCCCTTGGGTTGTTCCTGATCATAAGGAAGCACTTAATGTTTAGGTACTTCACCAGTGGAGGCCATGCTATGAGACACTAAAGATACGTATATACGGTAAATTAAAAATCATAAAAATAATTTTCAGTACTAAGGCCAATTGGCATGCAACAGCTGTCTCCATATTCTCAAACTTCCTGACTGTGATGGGCTTGCCATTCGCTGGGGGCCAACCAACACACACCCATTCACTCAGTCGCCCCTCCATCTGCGGATAGGGGAGAGAATTAAAGGGGTAAAGGGAAAAAAGGACTCAGGGGTTAAGATAAGAACAATTTAATAACTAAACTACAATAATATTGAAAATAACATTATATACAAATATACAAATGAGTGATACACAGTGATAATGCCCCCCCACTCGATGACCAAGGCTCAGCCTGTTCCTGGCTAACAATCCCAGAGCAGGGAGAGTCCCGAAACCGCACTCACGAAACCGAGATATCAGTCTGAGTGTCCCAGACCGAGAGCTGACCAGGGTCAGGGGGGAAGGCCTTGGGAGAGCCATCAATGTCTCACCTGGAGAGAGATTACCTGGAATAGATTATTGGCCACTTTGGGTCTCAATCCCGAACCTAAGATCAAATTCTAGGCTAGTAACTGGGGCTGTGCTCCCTCCCAGTTTCTCCGACCTCTGGACAGCCAGAGAAGCTGAAAGACCTTGGCAGCCATGTAAACATCACCTTTTATCAGCTTTCTTCTGACCACAAATCCAAAACACAGCCTCTTGATAGCTATTATGAAGTTAACTCTGTCTCAGCTTAACCCAGGATACTGACTCTCCAAAAACAGGCAATGGCCTTTTAGAAATTGTCCCTGCTCTTCTCTAACTCTCAGACTACTCCCAGGTATTGTCTGAGAAAGCTGGCTTGTTGGCAGAGGTCAAACTTATGGCTTGGACTCTTCTAACAACCTAGAGTGAATTGATTTCTGTGTTCATGTAATGTTGCCTGACACCATTTAATTTTCAAATACACTAGAACTCTGTTTTACAACTGGCTTCATATGAACGGGCCTTTGGTTCTATGCAGGACTCCAGTAATTTATCTGGAAATTCTGCATTACAATAAAGTACTAACACTGCAGGTGCAATAGGAGTGTTTGGACCAAGCTGAGAGGAAAGATAAAATGTCAGTGGGAGATGAGAAAAAAATTATGAATAAGTAATTATTGCCCCCCAAGAAAAAAAAAAAAAAAAAAAAAAAAAAAAAAAAGCTCAGCCTCACTAAAGGCATCTGTGAAAATATGGTTCCAGAAAGATTTTGGTGTGGCCAAGCTTCCAATTAACATCTGCAAATTTTGTAAATTTTGGGTTTGAAAAAAAATATTGCTTTTGGCTTTTTAACTTGACCATGAGAAAATACTTTTTTTGGCTTTTAAAGTCTTTTATTGTTTTGCAGTACATGTGCACTGTTGCAGAGACCTTGGCTTGACTTTAGTGTCTTAGGAACACCTAAATGTTACCTGTGGGTTGAATTTTCTTAATGTACTCTCTATTCCAGTCATCTCTGCAATTAACAATTAAATCATGGGAGGAAAAAAGATGTGATGGAGAAAAAATAGATCTGTTTTGAAGGGAAGTTAGGAATGTAAACTTTCAGCTTTTCTTGAAGAAAAAATATTTAGAATATTAAATAAACTGTGGTGTTGATAATAAATCTACAGTCATTCATCAGATGGACAGAACTGGCTACAGATCCAAAAAAAAAAAAAAAAGGAACAGGACACAGGTGCATCTTAGGAGTGAAAAATATTTTTCATGCAAGAGGATCCTTCCCAATATCTCTAGCAGAGCTAGATTTTAAAGTGATCATTAGTTAGGGCTGATCAGAAACTGATGAATTCAGCTTCTGCTTTTTAAATAAATTAGCTTTAGTAAAAAATTCTGTCTTTTCACAGTCAGAAACCCAAAACTGCCTCAAGAAGAAGAAATGTAATTTTTCAGTAATAAAGACTAGAACTATGGTTGCATGTGGATCTAGAAATTACACTCTTTTTAAGTATGGAATCTAGTTTTTATTTATAACAAGAAGATAATTTGCGTACAACAATATAGCTTTTATAATGCTGCTTCCATCTGAACCTGACTCCAGAGAAATGAAGGGAAACACATATAAACAGTGCAGAAAAGGACTTCAGATCCTGTATGAGTTAGTATCTGAAAAGGGGCCATAAAAGCAAACAAAGGTGCAAGGTCCTGCACCTGGGTCAGGGCAACCCCAAGCACAAATACAGGGTGGGCAGAGAATGGATTGAGAACAGCCCTGAAGAGAAGGACTTGGGGGTGCTGGTAGATGAGAAGAAGCTCAACATGACCATCTATGCACACTCGCGGCCCAGAAAGTCAACTGTGTCCTGGGCTGCATCATAAGAAGGGTGACCAGCAGGTCGAGGGAGGTGATTCTCCTTCTCTACTCTGCTCTCTTAAGACCCTACCTGGAGTACTGTATCCAGCTCTGGGGCCCCCAACATAGAAAAAGTCATGGACCTTTTGGAACAAATTCAGAGGAGGGCCATGAAGACAGTAAGAGGGCTGGAGCACCTCCCATACAAGGACAGGCTGAGAGAGTTGGGGTTGTTCAGCCTGGAGAAGAGAAGGCTCTGGGGTGACCTTATAGCAGCCTTCCAGTACTTAAACAGGGCCTACAGGAGAGGTGGGGAGGCACTCTTGATCAGGGAGCATAGTGATGGGATGAGGAGCAGCAGTTTTAAGCTGAGAGAGGGTAGATTTAGCTTAGATATTAGGAAGAAATATTTTACTGTGAGGGTGGTGAGACACTGGAACAGGTTGCCCAGGGAAGCTGTGGATGCCCCATCCCTGGAGGTGTTCAAGGCCAGACTGGATGAGGCTTTGAGCAACCTGGTCTAGTGGAAGGTGTCCCTGCCCATGGCAGGGGGGCTGGAACTAGATGATCTTTAAGGTCCTTTCCAATCCAAACCATTCTATGATTGTATGATTCTATGATAAAAGCCTAACAGAATTGGAAAAAAAGTCTGCAAATAAAATTACAGTAGGTTAGGTGCCTAAAAAACACAGGCATTTAAAACAGGATGACACTTTGGAAATGCTTAGCTTTCTTCCTGGACTGGCAAAGGTATTTCAGCATCTGTTATCCTCTGGCTGTCCGCTACTGTCAATTAGTTAAATTCAAATGAAATTATTCACCCTTGAAAGACCTCAGTTTATTAGAAAAATAAGAAAATAACATCATCACAACACCAACAAATGTGGACAATTTACACACTCTCCAGCCCTCGTCCCTTCACGGCGGTTTCAGCAAAAATTCCCCACAGCTATTCTGCTCTCTAACATAGTTCAGTCCATGTTTTGCCTTTTACCTCTCCCAGTTACTATTCTTATATTGAATTACAAAGAGCTCCATATTGGGCACCACAGAAGACTGCAGTGGGTTGACCTTGTCTGGCCACCAGGTGCCAACCAAGCCACTCTGTCACTCCCTTTCCATCAATAGGAGAGAGGAGAAAATAAGATAAACAGTTCATGGGTCAAGATAGGGACAGGGAGGTCATTCATCGGCTACCGTCATGGGTAAAACAGACCCAACTTGGGAAATTTAATTTAATTTATTGCCAATCAAACAGAGCAGGTTAATGAGAAACAAGAACAAATGTAAAACATCTTCCTCCCACCCTTTCCCCCTTTCCCAGTTTCAACTTCATTCCCAATTCTTTTATGTTCTCCCTGTGAGCAGTGCAGGGGGATAGGGAATGGGGGTTGTGGTCAGTTCATGACACTTTTTCTCTGCTGCTCCTTCCTCCATACAATCTTCAGCTGCTCCAGCGTGGGGGTCCCTCCCACAGGAGAAAATCCTTCATGAACTGCTCCAGTCCTTCATGAACTGTCCTTCCCAGAGGTGCATTTCTTCAAGAACTACTCCAGCGTGAATCCTTCCCACAGGGTGCAGTCCCTCAGGAACAGACTGCTCCAGTGTGGGTCCCCCATGGGGTCACAGCTCCTGTCAGGAGCCTGCTCCAGTGTGGGCTCACCACGGGCTGCAGCTTCCTTCAGGGCACATGCACCTGCTCCAGAGTGGGGTCCTCCAGGGGCTGCATGTGAATATCTGCTCCACTGTGGTCCTTCATGGTCTTCAGGGGAACAACCTGCTTCACTATGGTTTTCACCATGGTCTTCACCATGGTCTTCAGAGAAATCTCTGCTCCAGCACCTGGAGCACCTCCTGCCTCTCCTTCTTCACTGACCTTGTTTTACATTTTCTAACTCCTCCCTCCCAGCATTTTTTCACCCTTTCTTAAATATGTTATCATAGAGGTGCTTCCAACATGGCTGATTGTTTCAGCATTGGCTGACAGCGGGTCCATCCTGGAGGCTGCTGGAAATAGCTCTGTCCAACATTGGTAAAGACTCTGGTGTCTTCCCACAGAAGCCACCCCTGCAGCCTCCCACTAGTAAAACCTTGCCACATAAGTGTAATACAGACACATAAGTGCTTGCTGCAAATACAGTGGCAAGGTAAACAAAGGTAAGGAATAGTTTTAAAACACGTAACAGGTGTCGGGGGGACCATCAATAAGTTTATATTTGAAATTAGAAAAAGGAATCTTCTAGCAGCCCAAAAGTGAGGCTCTAGACCTGCTTTCCCACAAGCATAATACAAAGCACTCCGTGCAGCTTGTTTTAAATAGAACTTAATGCATTTATAGGTGGGCTTGTTCAGTTTGACTATGACACAGGGTTGAACTTGATGATGCAGAAATTGCTGTGAAATTGCTGTGCTTTTATATCTGCTGATAGCAATAGGCTAATGATAAAACATGAGTTAAAACCATTATCAGCAGTATGCTTTCACTGGAAAACAAAAGGAGCACATTTCATTCTTACTCCATTTATCCTCAAAAAGAAGAAAGCTCTACTTCACACAGTGAAACCAAAATTTTGAAATAAATTAAATACCTACCAGACTGAAGACAAGATATTTATAGAGATATCTTCATAATAGGCATTTTAATTAAATTCCAGCATCCACATTATACCAGTGCTCACAAGGGAGGCTGATTTCAATAGAAAGAGGTTGCTGTCCATCATCCAGTCAGCTTCACTGTTTAAATACATGTTGAAACCTAAATGACTCTTAAAAAAAGAATATGAAATTCCCAATTATACATTTACATGCAGTACTTAAAAGGAATAAATTTCTCCCATGATACATTTGAGGTGTCAGGATGCTATTTATTTTCATTTCACTAATCCATTATATCAACAAAAAGGATGCAGAAATCTAATACAAGTTCTTGTTTTGGGTCAGGAGCCAGCATATGTTCACTTCTCTCTCCCTCTCTAATTTTCTAAGTATGATCACGTTCACCAGAAGAGTAGAGAGGACAACTTGGGGCAGGAATTTCTGAAATTATTGAAAGTGAATATCCCAGAGCTCCCAGTTCATAGCCCCTTGATATATAAAAATTCTTGCATCCTACTAGATTTTTGTAGTTTTAAGAGAGATGTTAGATCAATTTGAATGCTTTGTGTATATTTTTTCTCTTGGTATTTACCTTAAACATAATGACACCTGCAGTGTGTAACTCAGTCCCTCCTTCGTTGCTAGAGTTTTACTCCTGGGCAGCAATGGAGACAAATAACCCTGAGACATAAATGACATCTGACAGTAGCAGGTCTGAATACAACACAGTATGCCATTTCTATGCTGCTGAAATCTAACGGCTTTTCAGGGAGAGATTTGTTTTTTTGCTACAGGCAATTAAATTACTTTTTACATTAGGTATTTAGTTCCCACTTCAAGAAAGGCCACCAACATTTACTGAGAAAGGCTGGAAGTGTGACATATATTGGAACTCTGTCTTGTCTCAGTGAAACATTTTCATCTCATCAGAAGACAAATTTTCTGATGGTGTTTGAGGGATACTGGCCACAATTAGAGACGTTCATCATATAAACAGAAGAGTGGCACCACCCTTATGTAGGCAGGCAGTAAATTTAGTCGCTATTTTTGACCAGGAAAGATCCTGCAAATCCTGGTGTTCATCTTCATTGCATGACCATGAAATTAAAGAGTCATAGATGAACCAGCAAGTGCAGGTGAGTTTGTGAGATTTCTTAAAATCCAACATAGTTTTTATGCTCTACAGAAGTAACTTCTGCAGGAGTGAGTCAAGAGGGCTTTGCAAAGTTATCTGCCCCTCTCCTGTGACTCTGGACTTGTCTGTTATTCCCAGCACAAAAATGTCTTGCTTTTTCCTTGGAATAAAAATATATTGCATAAATACAAGTAAGTTGGACATTAAGTAAAATACTAGGATGATAAACTGCTCAGTCTTATAGCCTTTGACAGAAACTAATTTTGCCAAAACTGTGAATGAGAATACAGTTGGAAGACTGTGGAATATAGAAGGTTTCAGACAGAAGTGCTCATTGAAAAAAAACAACAAAGAAAAGGCAGATGATGCTCTGAACATCAAATATGACCCTCTTTAACTGAAGCATTTGCTTCTGTTCTTCTGTCTTCTTTCTAAAAAGGATTATCAGTAATTTATTTGCTCTTCCTGTGAAAGAAAGTTAAATCCATGTCTAGAAAGTTCTGCCATAACACCATTAACTTCAAGTACTAAACCCCTGGGCTACAGCTTTTTAAAGTAAAATGACTCACAATACTAGGGGCAGTTGAGAGAAAGCAGGAATTGTGTTTTGTTTTAATGGACCTTTACACTGCCCTGAGTATATCTTTAAAAAAATCCTGGATTAAAAAAAATAGTCTCAGTAACTATGGAGTTAATTATACAATTATATACCCAGCTGAGGTAAAATAACATAACCTTCAGTTCACAGCATATAAGAACATTACAAACTGTTCATAACAAAACAAGTCTATGTCAAACTATCTGTTCCATTGGTCAGAACAAATCTGTGAAACAGAGTTGCTCAAAGCAACAAATTTGCACCTTGTGCTGTCCTTTCTTTGAGGTATAGCTTATGTGGGCTGACTTGAAAAATTACAATTAAAGCTTTTATCTTTCTTGCAGAATTTTTATACACACTTTGAAGACTCAGTTTTTTTGCAGCACTCATAAATCAGACACTTTGAAATTGAGGATATGAAGTTAAGGAATATTCCAGTTTAGAGAGTATGTTTATGAGAGCCTGTAGTGACAAAGACAGACAAAAGACTACAAAATGGAGACAAGGCTGTCATTAGGCACACGTACAGTCAGGGAAATGTAATCACTTTCAGTCACTCACATTCTTGCTCTTCTTTGCTAGCACAGCCCCGGGACAAAGCCCCAAGCTCGACACTAATTTGGCGACAATCAGTGGAACCTGCTTTGGGAGCTGCTGGTACCTCAGGCTTGTACAACATGTGCATGTTATAGTTCCAGCTGAGAAACAATATGAAGTAGGAGTCTGTTATAATGCCGATGTCTGCCATGCAGACGCCTATCTCTGAAGTAATGCAGTCATGTTGCCAGTGGAGAGAAATAAGTGCTAACAGGGCATAATTAATGTCTTCCTAAAGCAGACATTTAAAATAGGTCAGATGAATCACTTCTTGGAAGTGCCCATTTCTCTCAGGTATGGGGTATTGATAAGAGAATTAGCCCAGTTAAAGATCTCTGTAACTAAAACAGGAGAAACAAATCCCAGTTTTCACACACTATTGTATACCATAATCACACGGTTATAGGTATTCCTCTGAAGCCTTTCTTACAGTTAAGTAATTTATGGAAATTAAGGAAAGACAAGAGAATTACTGGAAAGTTACAGCTCTCCCCAAGATGTAACAATCATTGTCATTTCTCACGTACAAGCATAACACTGCCTCCCTTTTAGGCTGAAAATTATGAAAATTATTATACAAACATGAAGTTTGAATAATTTAAAATGTGTGACAATTAACCTCATTTCCCTAGCTAATAAAAGGAAAGGAAGTATTCACAAAATGTTCTTTATTGCTATTATCAGTCCAATTCTGCCTTTCTGGTAGCAACTGAAGGTCAGAATGGCTTTGAAGGATCTGCCTGTAATGACCCAGAACCAAAATAATCATCATGCCATTAGCAGTCACTCAGCAGACAGGGAGCAGCTAGAAGATGATTTTGTGGTTTAGACTCTGTTCCTGTATAACAATCCTTAGTTTCCTCTGAACTATCTGAAAACTGGATGGAGAAGTGTTTCAAAAGTAATTGGGGAGGACAGATACTTGAAGATACTCACCTTACTAATCTTCGAAGGGACTTTTGTGATGGCATTCCAGGAGCTGGGCAATGCAGACAGCCATGGAGTTTGGCCTTAGAGTCAAAACACAGGTTCAGCAATATAATGTAGAGTTCCAGATTAGGATCATAAACAACTGTGAGTCTAAATAAATCTGTGTTATACATCTAACTCTTCTGTCAAAAATGTGACTGAATCAATTCTGATAAACACTGATTTGTCTGGAAATATTCTCAGACATATTTAAATTACTCATATGGACAGAACCTTTGACTATATTTTCCTCTGTACTTCACTTTGTGTATGTTTATGGCTTACTCAGAAACTGCTGTGCCTTATACATAAAGGCAAACCTAGACACATACTTTGGCTTAATCTAGAAATACCTCCACTGAAATAGACTTGTAACCCATTTTATAACCTGTACTGTATTTTGTGAATGAAGTAAAAACTTAATTTGTAGAAGTGGCCAATTTAGAATGTTGCATTCTCATGTTGTGTGCTTTCTTTGGAAAGGATTTCTTGTGAAAAAAGACCAGAAAAACAACTCTTTGTATTCTCACAAACCACTACTTAAAAAATAAATAATAAAAAATCTGACATAAGGGACAAAAGAGAGGTGTTATAATTTTTATGTTCTTAGTCACTTGATTTACCTAAGCAATGACCTCTCTGCATGATTTTCTGCACTAGATGACTCAGCTATGGAAAAGCATTATTTCTTGAAGGATGTTTCCAAGCAAAATATATGTATTAACTCCCGGTCTTCCTTCAGTGTTAATTGGGATGATGAGTTCTTAGGTATATATACCTTCTCATAGCATTTAGATTGTTGTCCTTCAAAGTAGAATATAATCTCCAAAAAATTAAAAAATAAAGTTTCAGAAGATTTTTCAGAAAAATTATACCTATTAACTTGCTACAGTCATACGTAATTAAAAGGAGTCAGTAGGTAAGAGTAGGTGCTGTTTTCTGCAGTTTGCATTGTGTTAGACTGTTAACAACTTCTGTGCACTTTTGTTCCAGAAGAAAACCCTGGTATGTAATATTTCTATTGCATGCAATGCATTTGTTGGGAAAATATATCGTGAATTTATACATGGGAGAAAGCCGCTGACGTGTCTGTGACCAACCAGCACACCTACACCATGGAGAAGAGCAGAGGAGAAGGACAAAAAAGCTCAGTGAGCTCAGGAGAGAACATACGAAAAATAAGTCTAAACTAATCTCAGCACCAGGGAGACTGGAGCATAACACTGGTTTTGGATAACACAGCTGCATCATTGAATCATCAGGCTCCCTGAGCTAATTAACACAGAATAATGTCTTCCTGAGATACCCAGAGGAGCCTGCCAGGGCTGGGAGGGCATACACATGTCTCAGACCAACATAAAGTATAAAATCTTCTCAAATAATAGAGCAGATTTGGAAGAAAGCTTGATCTGGCTTCAACCTATGCATGCCTTCCTAGGTACTATGGATGCCCAGCATCATCACAGTGAACATACAGAGACCAATGACAAACATGCTTGTACCGTAATTCAGCCAATGTGCTGCAACTGATATATTATTTTTCTGTTGTGGTGTCAGTACATTGCTGCATCACTCTGCTAAATTTAGATCCCAAATATATCAAATAAGAATAATTAATAAACAACATTAAACCCTCCTCCTGGTCAGAGAGTATTGAACTCTGACAGTGGCATATGTGGAAATGCTTTTCTTAAGATACAATCAAGACAAAAAGTTAGATCTACTGCTGAAGTTGATCAACTGAAATTTCAAACAATATAGTCAGAGTTCACAACTCATGGAAAGCAAGGCACAGAAGCATACAGTCCGTGCCTTGTTCTCATCCCAAATTTTAAGTCATGAAATGGATCAAGCCTATCCCTGAGTTCTAGGAACTTCCCATGTCCCAGCCTTTCATTGTTTTTCATTGTAGACTGGCTGGGATACTCTTAAACAAATAGTTACTCCTAGAACTGTAGATTAATAAATGATCCTATGAAATCTTCCATGTCAAAACTGTCAATTATGCTATTACAGGAAAAAAAAAAAAAAAAAAGAAAGAGTTGCTGACAGGGACACAACGCATACTTGCCTCTGCAAATCAGACAATGTGATAACATGGCCAACTATGCAAAAGTAGATAGCTTTCAAAGCATAAAAAATGTACTTACAAGGATACATTAGAGTGAACTGTTGGAGAAAATCAGTCATTGGGCATTTTAAAGGTACTTCTTCAAGTAAAATAATTGGAATGCTACTGTTTTTAGAAGTTCATAATAGCATAGATTTTTTTTTTTTTGTAAAATATAGAGAAAAACAGTAGAAATATTGTACCAGATGATTCTTTTCTGTTGAATAAAAAGGTGTGATGGGAAATACTACAGCTATAGTACTACAGCATAACATTGAGGGCTCCTTGAGATATATTTTATGTCTTTCCTTAGTAAGGTGTGTATATATTTTTAGTAGAGGAAAGGTTCTTTTCTTAGGGGGTGTCAGATCTGGATTTCAGATACAGTGGTTTTCAGTTAAGAACTTGTTAGTCACTTCCCATTGTAAAAGTGCAAAGTAAAAGTAAAAATAAACTTGAGGTTCTTTCACTTGCAGCCTCAAACACCAAAGCTAGTGGATCATCCCAGGTACTTGTATAGACTGGGAGAA
>NW_010133946.1:0-49759 GCF_000699245.1 Pterocles gutturalis | reverse complement strand
GATGATCCTCGAGGTCTTGTCCAACCTTATCGATTCTATGATTCTATGATTCTATATTTGTTATGGTGGTTTCATTGCAGCTGCCTCAGGCAGAGCCCAGACAGATAAAGCTGTGTCAGTCTCACGGGCTGTGTCTGGCTCTGTGCACATGGTGGTCTGAGGGATCTGGATGCTGCTGAGATCAGTAGGGGCAAGGGACAACTGTCTGCCTACAGCAGAGAAAATAGCAACTGCAAAACTTAAAAGGCAAAGAAGATCTGGGGAAGAGAGAGGAGAAGAGAGAGTCTAGGAGCCTGAAGCATCACTTGGAAATACTCAGCTTCTAAAGCAAGGTGGCTGCTCGCTGGCACTGATGGCTGCAAAGGTTAAACCTTGTACCTGTCCTGCAGCCACAACAGATGGGCTGGCTGGGCCTTTGCATGTCTCACCAGCACAGGAAACAGGGCAGTCTGAGCTGGGCAGTGTGTGCTGGGAGAGGAGGGAGGCTGATGTTTATGAGTGCCCCCCCAGCAGTAAACATTTCCATAGGAAAAAACGCTGGGCCAAACACCTTCTGATTTGAGCCAAAAGATTTTCAACTTTCCAAGCAAGAATGAAGCATTCAGGAGAAGATCAGATTTTTTTCCAGTGGAGGAAAAATTATCCTGAGAATTTGCAATCCACAGAACAAACAAACCATCCCTGATCCCCCCATCCCGGTGGCTGGCTTCCTTTGCCCTGCACATGCTTAGGAAGGGAAGACAGGACACTGTGGCAAGGTCTCTGCTACCTGTGCGCCAGCACTTCTCCCTTCCAGAGCTCCAAATCTGGCTGGAAATACAACTACCAACCCCATGACTTGTCTGTCTGTCCACCTGCTTCTCCTCTGTGCAGAAGCTGGTGGTTTCAAGCACAGTGTGTCCGGTCAGAGCTGTGATAAGTGGGCGAGAAGAGGCCCCTCAGGATGACAATATGCAGCATATGGCAGGCATACTGTGACACAGTGCTAGCAGACCTGCACTTACAGGTCTATTAATCTCTATTAAACTGGATTGGAATATTTAGCAGAGATTCAAGTAAAAGCAACTAGAAATGGTGTATTGGGGCTCCTCAGTGTGGCTGGTGGGGCTCATCAGGAGCCAACAAGTAACGCTAGACTAGCATGAAACACCACGGCTTGGGGATGGAGGGCAATGCTGCAAGAGCGCTGGGGTCAGGGGACCCTTGGAGCTTGTGCATGTTGGTGTGGGTGTTGTGCATCAACCTTTCAGTGCTTGTCTTGAGGTGAATGCCGTGCTTGAGGTACACAAAGGAGCACAGCGGGGCGGGGCGGGGAGTTGGCACCAAGGGATGGGGCTGAGGGAGCAAGCAGGTCTGCCCAGCCCTGCGCCCAGCAAGCAGCAGCATTGCTGAAGACAACCAGGCAAGAACGGGCAACTTTCTGAATTCTGCATAATGGAGATATGTGCCAAAAATTTCAGCCCACCTTGCCCTTGTATGCAGGCTGCAAGCTCTCCTTACCCTGAAGCCACAGTCCTGCCCCTGGCAGTGACTCACAAAGTTCCATTCAACCTCTCTCCATAAAGCTGGTCTGTACATAACCGCAGCTCCGGGGCTTGCAGAGCATGTCGGGGAACATGTGACACAGCGGCAGCCGTTAGTGTTGGTCCCACTGACTGGGAGGATGGGACAAGGCTGTGCCTTGCCAAGGACATCTGGAGGAGTCTCCACCAATGGCAGTGATGAGCCCAGACCCAGCAAAGACCTCAGCCAGGAAACCACCACTCGGAATGCCCTTGTGGAAATGCAGACATGCTGCGAGCCCTGCTTAATTCCCCACTCCTTTTAATTGCCTCTGTGGGATGCTGTAAGAAAAAGAAAAGCAAACATTAAAATACACAGTGGGATGAGGATGACAGTCACTACCTCTGCTGTGATTATGCAGCGAGAGAGAGATCAGAGAGTCTGGCCACAGGCTGTGTATCTCCCTACCCCAGTGGAGAAGTGTGGCTGCAGGCTTGGTCCTCTTCAAAACCAACTACAAAGTTCATTTCTTGAACTATATTTTCCCTCAGTATATTATTTTTGTGTGCAAACACAAACATGCATGGACCCGTGGCGAAGTGCAGGAGCAAAGAGGCAGGCATATGCATAAAATTATAAGCTAATTAAACTTTCCCTCCAAAAGCTAGAAAGAGAAATAAAGTTATTTTGATGTTCATTTTCAAACGGTTCATGGACACATGGATATGAAGGAGGTGGAAGTCAGAAAGTAACTGGAAAAATTATATTTCTTTCTTAAATTTCTCATGAACTGAAGACTTGAGTCAAACCATTCCCTGTGCACAACACAGAACATTTCTAGCTGAGATGAAGTGCTTCCTGGGAGTTGTCTCTGCTTCTGCATCAAAATGCTCCAAGTGTATCCTCATACACATCTCAGACACATCAGATGGCTCAGTCACATCCTTGGCCCCTAAAAACTTCAAGGAGAAATAGAGTAACTGACAGCTTTGGTGGTCCTCATGCCCCAGTGTGCCACCTTGGCTTGGAGAGCTTGAATTCCCCTTCTCAGGACCCAGCAGGATCCAGCCTGTGGACAAGGTGGCAGGAACAGCTAAACAGGGCTGAGACAGGGAAGTGTTTGGAAACCTGCCTGCATGTCCCATCCGCCGCCTGCCACACGCTCCGTGCCTGGCAAATGAGAATGTGCGTGTATGCAACATGGAGCACGAAACGGCCTCTCCTGAAGGCTAAGTGTCCTTCAAGCAGATGTTCCCTGAAACCATTAATGGTGATGCTGGGCTTCCGGATGGTAGCTCATTTGATCTACACGTGTTGCCACTTTGTTTAATAGCAAAATAAGTAGTTAAATGATCATATTTGAGGCAGCTAAAGCAGAAGGGTCTTGTTTTTGGTCATCAGGTGTCTGTTTATGGTGTGCAGACTCTGCAGATAAACCACCCATCACATTTAGATTAATGTGATGCTAATGAGACATGAAGATAATTGGCCAAAGATTATTTCTAGAACAGGTACTTGGAGACCAGAAAACACTGTGTGGACACTTAATCTATCCCCTGAGACACTTTAATGAAGCAAGAGTGTCTGGAGCCCTCTTAAATCCATGGAGACATTAGTCTCTCCAGAATCTGAACTATTTTTATGTTTTCCAGCCTGTTGTTTGAGGGCTAAAGAAACAATTTTAATTGATGCATGTAATACCAGTTATTGCACTGCCTGGACGGTGCATCCCCATCATCTGCTCACTCTGGTGTGACCGCTGCTTATGCAGCCATGCACACGGTGAGTGACTGGCTCAGCCAGGGACACAGCACACTCACACCATCTCCTGTAGGCTCACAAATGCACTATGGGCTGGCCAGCGCAGCCAGGCTGTAAATGTGTGAGTGGTGCATCATTCTCTCAAATGACAGTACCAAAGTCATTGTCATCATGTCTGGTTCACACTCACTGGACCAGTGACCAGCATTTGCGATCCTTGGTACTGAATAGAGGGTAGGTGAGCATGTCACGAAGATATTTTATCTTGTTAAAAGTCAAAATAAGGTACAATGAAAATGCGAGGAAGGTGGAACAGCAAATCAAAAGCACTGAACAAGCAGCATTTGATCTCTGTGCCTGAACACACGTGGAAATGCTGCAGAGTTACTGGCCTGGAGAGAGGGATCCAAGGGACCTCCAGCCCTATTAGATGGCTTGTTGAAGACTTTTCTGGGACTTTCCTTCCAATGGAGCGTGGAAAGCTGAGAGAATAATGGGTAAAGGCTTGCCTGGATATTTATTCTGTTTGAAAGGGAGCTTCTGATGAGCCCATCTTCATGAGTCCTTCACAGATATTCTCTGCAAGCAGTCAGGCATGCTGGTTTTACTTAAAACAGGAAAAAAAATTTCCTGAATAAATTTGCAAGACAAAGCCCTGAATGTGGTTCACTCCTGTTCGTAGGTGTTTGATAGTCTGCACAAGAACTTAAGTATTCAAACATGTTTTTTAAAAACATCCTGATATTTACAGAGCAGTTTAATTTGAATGATTATTCAACCACAAAGCTTCTCTGTACATGCCTTGTTGCTATCTGTGACAATCCTGATTAAGAAGTGCAAGTTACGTAAGTAAAAAAAAAAAAAAAAGTTAATCCAACTAGCAACCTGAGACAGCACACAGAGTTAAATACTTTGAGTGTTAACAACAAAAAAACGCCTGAAGGGGTCTGAAAAGGGGTCTGAAAAATCTACCAGGCATTCACCAACTCACAGAAAAAGTGAATTGCTAAAAGATTATTGTTGTAATGGCTAAATCAAACAACACCGTTTATAAAACACATTCATAGCCCAGATGCTGCAGTGTTCACCAGACTGATTTCAGACCTTTTACTGTACACTAAAGCCTGTACTTGACATTGCAATCACAAAATATTAGATTTCGTCAAAGATCTGCATGAGGAGGCTGTCATGCAAGGTGCTAGGCTATGAATTTGCGTGCATTAGTCATGGCACGTTAACTCTCTTGTGTGCATATAGGGACTGGGACTCATCCCTGTGAACCCAGCCCTCTGAAAAGGAGCTGCCTCCTCCGTATGAGGAGCAGGAGAAACTGGCACCTCCCGGGGCTGTCTGTTCTGCCCAGGCAGGTGTCATGATGAAGGAGAGTTTTAAGATTAGTTTGAAGGTGATAATCGGCTTGAGGGATGCCCAGTTAACCATTAGGAGACATTAAAAAGACCCAAGATAAAACTTCTGCTCAAGATGAAAGGAAGCTGTTCAGAGCTGGGTATGGAGTTCACTGTGTGTGTGTGGCTGCAAGAAGGTGCGGGGGGAGAAGAGAAGGAACCAGGACTAGAGCCACGAGGAACTTCACAAGAATATGGAAAGGAAAGGTAAAAGATCATCCAAAAGAAGCACTGTGGGAGCAATCGGTAGAGTAGAAGAGAGCTGTCAGGGGGCAGTCCTGGAAGAAGGCTCTGCAGGGAACTGGAACTACTGTAATCCTTGCGGTCTATCTGGTGCAACAGTACAGCAACAAATTACTTAAGAGCTAACATTATGTTTATTAGCAATATTCTCATAAAGTCCATGTAATATTTCCCAGCACCTGAACAGGCAAAAAGAAGGAGGAAGGGAAGTGATGGGAGAGGGAAGATCGTGTTGCATTTTGTCAATGTCTCCTAAGAACAGAAGAGGGCTCTGTGAAGCTGATTAACCACGTGTTAGCTACAGAACTCATACCTGGACAAAGCAGCTTGTTGAAGCCACACAGATAGAATGTATTGATGAGCCCCGAGTCACAGCCTGGCAGGGGAGGGAATAGGGCTGAACAATGATGGTGATGCTCCAACAGGAGAGCGCAGCACCAGGGTCAGGCACAAAGGAGGGGATAAAGATGATTGACCAGATCTTCTGGTCAAGCCAGGACTGTGAATCAAATTAAGAGGTACAGGAGGGCAAGCAGGCTGCCAGGAGTCTGTTGTGTTCCTGGTGTGGGACAATGGGGTCTGAGAATGACAAAAAAGGCCCCTGACTCAAAATGAGGCAGGATGGCTCCTGGGGAGGAGCAGAAGGGAGTGCAGGGAAGTCAAGAAGAGAACTGGAGAAGAAAGGGCAGGAAGAAGGAGGAAATGCTGGAATCAGGAAAGAAAGGTCAATGGCAGCAGGGGGAAATGTGCTTTCATCCTGCGAGGGAGAGCAATCAGCTTAGAGGTTGGGGAGATCCCTGATAATTCATGCCCTGCCTCTGTCTGCTGCAGAGTACGGGGGCTGCTAGTGAGGAGACAGGGATGTGTCCGGGGGATCTAGCACCTTCTGCGCTCCCGTTGCACTGGCAAAAATTGTTATAAGTGTCCCATTGAGCTCGTTTGGGTAGTGAAGGGGAAATGTATGGTCTTCCTCTGAAGAGCTTCCCTTTCACCTCTGGGAGGCGAGAACTGAGCAATGCAAAGAGGACACAAGCTCCCACGAGTCCTGAATCCTGGGTGTCTGCCTGCAGAGCTGAATGGGAACCTGATCAGCATGTGTCCAGGCCCTCTAGACATACATGCAGCACATAGGATGACCCCCTTCACATGAAAAGTCACTCCACACTCCTCACACCAAAGACAGCAAGGGCACATGGGATGTGCAGGGGGTGTCAGGGTCTCCTGTGAGTCCCAGGACTTGGCAATGGTGACATGAAATCAGATTCACGGGCATCGTTTCCTTGCACTCATGATGTCCTGCATGCTCAGTGCTTGTTCACGTCAGGGAATGTGCAGCAGGGAAGAGACACGTTTCCTTGCTGAAGCACCTCCAATGGGCTCTGCATCTCTGACAGATCTTGTCTGACAGAACTTCTCACAAAGTTGGGCTGCTTCTGGATCTTCGACCTGTCCTCTCAGACAGCAGACTGTGTCTGTCTGCAGTAATCCCCTTCTCCAAGTTTCAGAAACTACAGCTCTAACAATAACATGAGTGAAGAGGAGCAGGGGAATACTGACATGTTCAGGCTCTTGCTAGTGGTTCCTGGAGTGCCCCATGGAAAGAGGCTCTCCTGCAGTTGTTCAAGGTTTCCTCTGTGATTTTTTTACATCTTTCCTTTTATAGATCGCTTCATCATCCACAAAGAGGAGAGGGGCTCCACAACCCTTCAGCAGTGTGAGAGCAGCCCACACACCTCTCCATCCAGTGACATGGTGACATTTCATCCATACAGCACTGTTATTCAATGAAACTCTTTGTTTCGCCATGATAAATGGGGCAGGCAGGGAATCGATTTCCTTCCCCTGCCTGCAAGGCGTCAGAGGGCTGCTTTCACCAGGAGGTCTTCTCTCTGCCTCAGTGCTCAGATTAACTTATTAGGAGTTAATTAATCAGGCCCATTGATTGGCTGTCACGTTGCTGGATGGTTAGTCTCTCTCTGATTGGAAGGTCATATCAGAGCAGTTCCTTCTGTCCTTGTCACTGCGTGATGCCTGTCATCATCAAGAGAGTCCGAGCAGCAGGAAGAAGAGGAAGATGAAGGTTGGCCTGTTTGCCAAACAACACCGTCAACAGAAGAATGGAGATAGAATCATTAAGGTTGGAAAAGACCTCAAGGATCATCAAGTCCAACCATCAACCCAACACAACCCAACCCACTAACCCATGTCCCCAAGCACCACATCCACACGTTTCTGGAACCCCTCCAGGGATGGTGACTCCACCACTGCCCTGGGCAGCCTGTTCCAATGCCTCATCACTCTTGCAGTGAAGAAATTTTTTCTAATATCCAGCCTAAACTTCCCCTGGTGCAACTCCCTTTCCCATTGCATGGAGTTTGCACACTATGCAAGGGATGGGGGTAGCTTCCACAACTCCTCTGTTTCAAAATGAAGGAGGGACAGGAGGCAGTGCATCATCAGGTGGTCAGATGGAGCTGTGGCTTGTCAGCCCAGCAGACTCCCACTCACTGCTTACCCCAGGTCTCTGATCCGGTTCATGGATACGGAAAGCTGCTGTGGCCCATGTGGGACATGGCCCACAGTGGGTTGGTTACTTGCTTGAACAAGTATCCATGAGGCAATAAGCAGAAAGGGCTTGGAGTGTAAAGACTTCAGGGAATCAACACTGCACAACAGGAATGAATGTATTCACCTATCAGAATTCAGGGAAAAGGTACATAAAAAGAAAGGGATCACCCTCAATGGAGTTGGGATGAGATTTTGAGGACAATATCCCTGGATCTTCTAAAATGGCTGGTGGGATTTTGTCTAAAGTGATGTTTCCTGAAAACCTGCCTTCAAGCAAAGCACTGAACAGGTTTAGTCCTTTTTGTTTATCCAGGAAGGCATTAGGCAGTGACCTCGTAGAGGTTCATAACTGTCTGCATAGGAGGGAGATTTCTGACAGCAGAGGGCTCTTCAGTTGGACAGAAAAAGGTCTAATTTAGTGTCCAGGGTTGTGAAGCCGGACTTACAGAAAGTCAGGCTAGAATTAAGGTACAATTTTTTAAAAGTGAGGGTTTAACTTCAAAATTTGTTCTGAGAAGTGGCCAATTCCTCCCCTCTTGTGATTGTTTACTAGAAAGAAGGGGTGAGTGAAAGATAAGAGCTGGATGAAGATCTTGCCCTCTGTTATGCAATCTGAGCTTCCTGACTGTGACCCTGCAGATCTGTGGACCTGAAGTGGTCTGGGACCTCGTCTTGGAGCTCTACTTGGCCTACCAAGCTTTTAATGTCACTACCTTTGTCACATTTGGCATCTGTTTCACCTGCTGAGTCATCCAGAGTTGTGGTCCTTGGCAAGCTCCATCTTCCTACTGGAAAAGCCACTGGTTACAGCCAGGGTCTGTTGATCCCGCCACCAGCAACAGATCCACGCTGGAAGGTTACCCACTCCTGGACATCCTCAGCTCAGGCCTACAAGCATTTGTCCCAACAGGTCTTGTCACAGGGAACAATCACACTCCTCTGCCTACAGACCTTTTGGTTAAGGTGCTTAGAGGAAACGATGAGCCATGCACGGCCAGGGACGGTGAAACTCAGTTGGCCAAATGGCAGGAAAAGATATTCTTTTGCAGAACATGTGAAGTGGAGGAGATTTATATCCTGGATAATGGTATTTGTCCACTTCTTTATCAAGACAGACCTCATCTGAACAGTGCGCATCCACTCCTGTTTCCTCTAATGCTCTAAAACTGAGTATGCATCTACAGGACCTATTGGGAAATCAGCCAAAGAGCTGAGGTGATTACTTCTCCCTTTCTCGTAACCTCTGTTCCAGCTTCAGCCATTTTGGGGATCAGCAGCTGTCAATGCTGCAATTATTCCTGATGCACGGTGTTAGCTCAGCTTCTGCTTTTCTTTATCTCTTTCTCCTGTAGTACCTGTTCCATCAAATCTGACAGTGCAGACATTGTCAAGGGATCCATGTGGCTGTGCTCCCATCACGCATCCGTGCTCTGGTCTGTGGGGATCTCATGTCTCACCTGGAAACAGAAGAGAAAGGGGACTCTGGGGCTCTGATCACACACTAGATCTGGATCCTCAGCCACCTGCTCCATGAAAATCTTACAGGAGCATACACGGAGGGCTCTCCCTTGTGCTGCCACATGCTCCTGGTCTCCTTTGGCCACTGGTGTCCCAGGTTGGCTGTGGCCATTGAGATATAAATGTTCCCTCTAACAGGGAGAAGGGAGGTTGAAGTCATTGGGGAGTTTTCTAGATGGGAGAGGAAGGAACCAGTCACGGCCCTGAAGATGCAGTGTGGAAACAGATCCCTGTAGAGAAGTTCAATTCACGATTTTTGTCTTTTGACAGAAAAAGTACATTTTCCTCAGCAGGCAGACACATCCATGGAAAAACACAACAGCACTGTTTAGCTCAAAAAGAGACATCCCAAACCTGAGTTTTGTTTCAAACCCATTTGCATGAAGATGCTTTAATCAGAGTTGTGCCACAGTATCGTGGGCTGGAGGGTGCCAGTGGGAAGCCATATTTTGCCATATTTATGTTTTTACATAACCAGGTATGATGAAGGCTGGCTGCAGAGCTGCTCTGGAGCCGAGTTCCCACCTTACCTGCCATTTGGTTTCTCCTGCTAGCACTGGAGAGGAACCAGAGAACCAGACCTCAGCTCTGCTGGGGAAGCACTAATGAGGGTTTAGTCTAAGGGTGCATGTTTGACAAATCCTGCCTAATATCTTTTTGACCAGTGACAAGACCAAGAGTCTTCTCAACATGGAGTAAACAAATCAAACTCCTAACCACATCTTCTGCAAAAAAAACCAAAATGGCTTGATCATCAGTCAGAAAATCCACCACATGACAGGAGCGTGCAAGCAGAAAGCAGAGTCAGCCTGGGAAGCCTTGGACTCCAGCCAGCAAAGCCTGAGCTTCCCAGACATGCTCCAGGTGTGTGTGCAGTCACACAAGCCATGCCATATGAGAGCTCACGGCTGGGTAATGAACCACCATCTGGGCATGTCTGCAGTGTGGGATGTCCTCTCAGTCCCATTCATCCCAGTGCTTGCTTCCTGTCTCCTGTGCTTCCCCAACACTGGCATCTGGGCTGCAGGGAACTGGAACTGTTGGAATTTGGGTCTTATACTGGCGCATTTCACTGGGGAAAATGGTTATTTCCACATGAACCTGCAATAGTGCAGGGAACTGCAGGGTGGTTTTTATTGCTGCAACCACATTCTTGCAGTCACCCAGCTGTGAGCTCTCTCACGCTTAAATATCCTCAAAAGAGGTGACTCCCAGCTGGCAGGGCCCTATTAAGCTGTAATCTTCCTTTGGGGTCCCATCTCTCCTCATATGATCAACTGCACTTTGAGGCTGCAGGAAGGGAAGAAACTGGGCTTCTTTTGCTTCTTTTGCTGCAGCGTGTTTAGCCGTGGTCACAAGACGAGTAGTTCTCAGGTGGCTCCCACAGCCCTGTGTGCACAGAGCCTGCACAGCCACCTACCTTGACATGCCAATAACTGCATGCATCATGTGCAGCCAAGCACACCCATAAGCACATGGGAAACTGTGCACATGTTCACACAGCCACAGAGAAATCATTAGTCCCAGTCCCTATCAGCCTTTAAAATGGACAGCCAGAACTCAACATGCATGACTGAGGGGGGCTATGGCCTGATCCATTATCTTGGTAAAGTACTGCCTGTGCCTGGAGGCCGCCCTGCCTCCCTTTGGGAGTCTCCAGAGACCTTTGGCTTACTAATGTCTTCTGTTATGTGAAGCTGTTCTATCTGCTCTGTCCCTGCTAACAGCCCAAGCCTCTGCAGCCAAACCCAAAATGTTGCATGCAGATATCCTGGAAAATAGCCCCAAATATATTACACACAGGAGATGTCTCGGTATCCATATTTATTGTCTCTTAAGCTGTGATTTGCTTAGAATCATAGAATCATTAAGGTTGGAAAAGACCTCAAGGATCATCAAGTCCAACCATCAACCCAACACAACCCAACCCACTAACCCATGTCCCCAAGCACCACATCCACACGTTTCTGGAACCCCTCCAGGGATGGTGACTCCACCACTGCCCTGGGCAGCCTGTTCCAATGCCTCATCACTCTTTCAGTGAAGACATTTTTTCTAATATCTAGCCTAAACCTCCCCTGGTGCAACTTGAGTCTGTTTTCCTCTTGTCCTATCAAGCTTAGTTTGTCCTTATCAAGCTTAGTTGGTGATGTCTCAGTCTTTACTTGGCCCTGGATCCTGAGCTGTACTGATTCTGCGCAACACCATTACTGGCATGATGATGTCTTTGCTGTATGTCTCCAAGGAGCTTGCAGTCCGTTTTCCTTTGGACGCTGGTGTTACTCTGCAGAACAGCAGCTGGACTGAATTAGTACTTTTGGCAGAGCCACTACTTAAGGTCTGCACTCTACTAGGATCATGCACTGGCCTGTTTTGACATTAAGATGCTGTCATGCCTGAATCACATATGTTGCCTTGGTCACATTTCCATTTGTTTTTTTTACTGCTGTACAACAGCCATCTCAGATGCATACAGAAGAACCAGCTTGTGACAGCCATCTGTTTTCAATCTGCAGAAACAGAAGAAGACCTTGGCATGTACCTGACTTCTTCAGGACAATGTTGACCCCACCACCCAGCTAAGCAGGCTGAGAAGGTCTGCCTGACACTCTCAATCACCCCAGAGAGCGGTGCTGACGGAATCACAGAATAACCCAGTTTGGAAGAGACCTCAGGAGTTCTGTTGTGCTGCTACTTTCCAACATCAGCAATGAAATCAGACCAGGCTGCTGAAGACTTTCTCCAGTCACATACTGAAAACCTCCAAGAACAGAGATGCTACAACCTCTCTGGGCGACCTGTTTCTTTGCTTGACAGTCCTCACTGGAAGAAAATTTTCCTTATATCCATTCTGAACCTCTCATTTCAACTGATGTCCACTGCCTCTTGTCTTTCCACCATGCACTACTGGGAAATGCCTGGCTCTATCTTCCCAATGACCTTCTCAGAGGCACTAGCAAATTGTTAGGACATGATCCCAGAGCCTTCCCTTCCCCAGGCTGAACAAATCCTGTTGCCATGCCCTCTTCTCACCAGGGCAAGTGCTCCAGACCCATGACCATCTTGGTGACTCTCTACTGAACTCCCTCCAGTTCATCAATATCCATTACGAGGGGGCTTAAAACTGGGCACAGTATTCTAGATGTGGTCTAATAAGTACAGAGTACAAGGCAATAGCCACTTCCCATGGTTTGCTGGCCTTCACTGCTGGGATGTGCTGGTGACACAACAGTCTGAAGGAGGAACAGGAAGATGAAAGGCAAGGGTTTATGCAGGACTCAGTGCAAATTTCAACATCAGAGAGCCTAACAGTGAGTTTTCTGGGATGTGGACTGCACCCTTTCTGCCCAGACAAGATGGTGACAGACAGTCTGCAAATGTTACCAACAGGTAGGGAGATGGAACATGTCACATCATACTTTTCTGAAAGAAATTGCATTTTGCAGACTGCACCATGTTCCTTTGTTATTACCAACACATAAATCTGCAAGTGCACAGCTTATTGAGACACTCTGACAGCCAGGAGATGGGGAATTGTTACCATGACAGATGGACTGACACATACACTCCTATAGAAAAAACTTTGTTTGGCTTGGAGTTAAAACTGTAAATAAGTAAACCTTACATAAAAGGAATGTGGTTAGAACAGTGCAGATCGAAGGGATGAGGCATCCCATGGCAGGCAGTGCTGGGAGGAGGAGCACCACGGGTGCTGGATGGAGACTGCGCTTGAAACTGGGCTGTTTCCTCCCCTCTGGCTCCTGTATATCCCATAGTGAGTATTGTCAGGTTAGACAAGGTGCTCAATCATCTGACGATCTTCCAGACCTGACTGTGTAAGAACAGCAGCCGGGCTTTGCTTTCATTTGGGTAACTCATGGAGACTTGCAGAAAGCAGTCCCTGTGCCGCGGGTGACAGCTTCACCGTGGCCACCTGTGAGTGAGCGCGCGCAGAGGCCAGATATGGAGGTAACCAGGCAGGAAGGTACCTCCAGAAGACTTGCAGGGTGATGCCCTCCACTTCAGAAAGGTCAAGGATTAATTCTCCATTTAACTGAGTTTTCAAACTTGTTTCATTGCTAGCGAGGGGAAGTCAGCACTGAGCTCTGCCAAGTGCCGAACGCAGGCTGGGGCCAAGCCCCAGGGTGTGATCCTGCAGAGCCTGCAGAGAGCAAGCACAGCGGTGTCCACGGGGATGTGCTGGGGCACGGGGCAAACCGCTTGGGGAGAGATGCCAGCTGTGGTTTCTGTTCAGTCTCCCGCCTATGCCAGTTGTGGTGGTGGTACCGTTCTCAGAGAGAATCCACCTCAAAAAAGAGCTGTCGTCTTGGTGCTCAGGCTAGGCAGAAATTTCCTGTCAAAACAGCATTTTAACAGAAAATAAAGCTGGTGACTCCAGACGCTGCCTGGGGAGGCATCTGCTGGGCTTGGAAACTTTGGACTTTCTGTGAGACAAATAAAAATTTGGCCATTTTCCAACAAAACCTAACAGGAATGTCACCTTCTTGGAGGGACAGTTCTTGCAGGGAGGACATACAGGTATGTGCAGGGAGCAGGGCACGGATGTGAGCTGTTGGGGATCTCCTGACCTTCTCCAGTGCTTTTTTGCCTGGGGGTGTGTGGTGAATGTGCCTCCTGGGTGAGCCATCATTCCCCTGGCAGCCACTTATCCAGGTCTGCAGGAACAGCCCCTGTCCTGGCACATCTTCAGCGAGGTGGCTTCTCCCAAGGCTGCTGCCAGCTCCCACCGCAACAGGGTTCAAATTAAAACACTGGGAACATAAAGCAGAAGCATGGGGATGATGACAGACCACATGGCTGTGCCCAGATCTTTCAGGGCACCCTGTCACCCTCTCAGCTCTTCAGTGATAACTGCGCCCACTCTTTTCCCTTTGGAGCAAGGTGGTGGTGGCTGATGGGCACTGCGTGTGAGGCTGGTGAGCCAGGCCGAGCACCCTACGGAGACGTGCACCCGCGTCCTCCAGCATTTGTCCTGCCACCTCACGTGGAGCAGTAACTCCCTGCAGTTCAGCAAGGCCGGTTTCTTGCTAAACATCTTTGACATTTGATTTGAGGAATAAAGATCAGGCTCCTCAGAGAATGGTAATGTGGGTTTAACGAACAAAACCTGCCAGAGTGTGCATTGCTGCAGACTTTTTGGAGGGTAAAGGAGCCTGGGGAACTGCGCTGGTCTCAGCTGCCTGTGCCCTGATCTTTGCACATCCCCATGCAGTGAGCATCACTGCAGCTGGTGGGGACATGCCTGGGGTATGGCAGAGAGACACTGGGCCGGACCCCGCTCCTCCAGGTCATGCTGCTAGAAAGGAGCAGGCTCTCTCCACACCTTCATTCCCCTGTTAAGGTCTCCTCCTCTTTCTGAGCGATCCAGGAGAGCAGAGAAACCTTCTCCTGAGGCTCACCCTACAGCACTCATCAGCCTGCGGACAGTGGAGCAGTGAGGGCACAGGGCAGCCCAGCCTTGGTGTTACCCAATGCTTCGTGCCATGAGCATGGCCCAGTTTCTGTGGCAGCATCACTGGCTGCTCTTGTCTCTTGTGTCAGGGGTACCTCAGCCCTACTCCAGCTATCATACAGATGTCTTGTATAATATGGGGAAGTTCAGCTCTGAAGTTTTTTTTCTTGGTGCCGTATGAAGTTAAAGTAGTCTTTCAAAATAAAGAGGTAAGACATAGCCAAACAAAATATTCTAGCATTTCCCAAATGAGAAACTGAATTAAATTTGGCCACTTTTTGTCAAATTCAGCACAAATTCTGTGATTGTTCATGTCTTGCCTTTTTTTAGACTTTTTTCCCCTGCTTGTTAGGAGTGTTTTGCCATCTCTGTAGATGCCCTTACCCCCATGTACCCATCTCCCTCCCCGGTTTCTGGCAGGTGCTCTCCCTTGTCTCCCGTGCATAAGGGACATAAGCCATAGTTTTTTGTCTAATAATGTGCATCCCACTGCAATTTCATGCTTTTACACTCACAATGTACACAGAGAATACAACTCTTTTCACAAATAAAATCGCAAATACATGGCTAAACCATGACAAATTTAATATTTGCAATGAAATACTCTCATTTATAGATGTGCATGTTTTCTGGACACAAAATGCTTAAAAATTGAACATCTCTTGAAGCTAAACAATCTCTTTCAAGCTAATTTAGGAGCCATAAACAACTTTCGGCTTTCCATAGCTGGAAATCACTGCTGATGGATCTTCCCTCCTCTGCTTTGCTTTCTTCAATAAGGGTAAATGCTAGATATCGTATTTACTTCTGCAAGATAGCAGAGTCAGTCAGCTCCCTGTGGCCTAAGCATCAAGGTTTTTCTTCCTCTTTACTTGTGGAATTATATTTAAAAAATCTACTCTAAAAGTACACTGACACTCAAAGTCAAGTGTTTCAAATATTGGAAGCACCAAAATTAAGGCTGTCCTCAGCTCCAGCCTCTTGAGCAGGATCATTACAATGCAGTCTTTAATTACACGATCATATACTAGTTTTTCCACAGAATCCCTAACTCATTCCATGCCTGAGTAGTCATTCAATATTTCCCTTAATCCCCCCCATTCAATGTGTGCCTCAGGCTGTATTTGCTGTGCACCATCCAAACCCTCTGTTGACTACACAATTACTCATTTCCTCTTGGGTGTTTCTCTGGTGCTTTCATCAGGTCTATGAATGCTTCTCAAGTGCTAACGAGTTTATTTCCACAAAACACCTATGTAATGACCTTGCACTTTCTCCCTTGAGAACTGAGGCAGAAAGATGAACACCAGTATGAGAGTCTGGATGCTTTCATAAAATCCGATGCAGCAGGCCCTGGTGCTTGATTTTCTGTGCACTTCGCATTTCTTTACATTTCTTCTGTTCAAAGCATAGCTCCTGTTGGCTTCTGTTTCGAGTGCTCAGCACTTCTGCAAACCTGACCCTAAGGATCACCCACTGGGGACCCTGGAAATGAGAAAGGCATAATTAAGCTCAGCTCTAAGTTCTGGAGGAAATGCAAAGGTAGGAGGGAACCCCCACGAGAGCGCACTTTCTTCCGATGTAATCCCTCTCTTTGTTCGGTAAAGCTTTTCTGGTCTTCCCAGGGAATGAGGGATACTGCTTTGCTACACAGTCCCCAGAGCAAGCCCAATCCACACATTGCATACAGCCTGAATAAAAACAGAACATGACTGTGTAATTAAAAACAGCAAAAAAAAAAGCCACCATCTTTCTTGCTCTGTCCCTTACCATCCTCCCATACCCTCTCTCTGTTAGATACTTCCTAACCCTCTTGAGAATGGCTTTGTCCTTGTGTGCTGGCTCTTGTGCACCTCTTCTGCCAGACCTCTCAGTTCAAAGCAGCCCACTCTCCCTTCCTCACTCCCAGGAGCACTCTTCTGGCCTGGAGACCCTCCTCCAACCACGGGTCTTAGGCTGGAACAGGCAGCTGGCATGATGGACAATTTTCATCCCTATCCATGGAGATAAGGAAAACCACCCCAAACCAGAGATGTGGGAACTGATTTCACACTGCTCCTCTTCTCCCCTTCCTCTGGGAACCAGAGGGTCCAGGCTGAGATCTGAGGTCCCATGTCACACCAGAAATCTACAGAACAGCAGCAGCATCTGTCCCCAGCCAGTGCACACCTTGAATGCCCCAGCCACTTGCTGCTGACCAAGCAGAGGCTGAGCTGATATGGAGGCAGGGGAGTCTGAGGCCATGGAGCTGCACAGAGCAGACAGATCAGGAGTGAGATCAAGACCACAAGGCAAAGGCAGAAAGATGCTGCCAGGCTCCGTGGGACAGTGTGCAGGGGAACAGTCCTGGCTGCTCTTGTGACATCCATGATCCCAAGTTGTGAATGCCCCATCCCTGGAGGGGTTCAAGGCCAGGCTGGATGAGGCTTTGAGCAACCTGGGCTAGTGGGAGGTGTCCCTGCCCATGGCAGGGGGTGGGACTGGATGGGCTTTAAGGTCCCATCCAACCCCAACCATTCTGTGATTCTGTGAATTTGATCCCATCCCCATGGTGTGGGGAAATCCTCCCAGCTCTGCCTCGACTCCTGCTTTTCCCGGGAACATTCACTGTGCTCTTTCTACTCTTGGGGATATCCAGCCTTGGTCAGACATGGGTGCAAGGGATGCAGGTGCATACAGACGTCGAGTTAGCAACCTGATTGTCTGGCACCTGGGCTCCAGCTCTGAGTGAAAGATAAAGCAATGGCTTAAAGCATTAAGATTTAACCCTAGTTGCTCCACCTCCATCTCATGCTGGAGCCTGACATGGTGTGTTTCCCATTTTTATTTCCCAGCCACTAACAGCACTTGGCACCTGTGGTGGTTTGTAATGCTAGGACTCAGGGTTTTAGGAAGGAACCAGAAGAGTATTTGAGAGCTGATTACCCCTCTGCACTGACAACCCACCGTGTGCCCACAGATGGGTGCTCTGTGGGGCTGGAGAAGTGCTCTGGGAGCCCCACACATGATCCCATGTCTAACAGCAGCAGCCTTCCCACCCTGTGCTTCACACAGATCCTGCTCTTCCCCAGTTGGTGGGATCCCCAGAGATGGACAAGCAGCTGTCTGTCCCTTTCCTTGTCATCCAAGCAGACTGCAACGCTGCTTCTCTGTTTAGAAAAGGTTTCATGTTCACCTTCCCAAACTCCCAGACAACTGCTCTGACATATTTTCCCTGTCAATGCAAAGACAACACAGTCTGGTAAAACAGCTGTCTGAGCCTCCCAGGTTAGTATGTTCTTGTTATTAAAAAGCCATTTGCCGAGGGACTGGCAGGGCAGTCTCGAGTCCCACGCAGTCCAGACTGTCACTCCAGCTTGCCCCTGGAGAGGCACCACACGGTCCTATTTCCAGACCTCCTTTTCTTGAGACCCTTTTCTCCAGACAACATGGATCAGCAGCTCATACTGCACTGACCCACCTGCTTTTGAAAGTGGGTAGCCGCGCTACATTGCTCTGTACTCACACTAATATTCACCTTTGCTGGCTGTTTTGGACACACCACCAAGATAATGGAGCAATACAGCTTCTGGGACCCAGCTGGCTCAGAGCAGGAACTCAGAGCCATGTGCAACAAGAGGCTTTGCAGCAATTCACAGAGGAAAATACAGCTCCTGAAGCTACAGAGTTTGTGGTTGAACTGCAATAGAGGGCAGTTTGCTGGCCACAGCTCCCCTGCTGCTGCGCCTGCCCTGTCCATACTTCCAGTAGTCCAGTCAGGAGTCTTTTAACTGAAACTTTGTGGTGGAAATTATGTCCAGAGGCTTCCAGTAAGAGCCATCTTCTCCATGTCCAAGAACTTCCAGTAAGAACCAGGCTTCTCTTCAGAGTCTGTGCATCTCAGGGTAAAGCTTTTCCAGGCATCCTGGAACCTTTGGGTTCTCAGATCTTGCATGATCCTGCATTTCAGCCCACACTATTCAGCAAACTCATCTGACTGGGATGTCCATCTCCGCTGCTCAGGCTGCCCTGCTTCTTGTGATGGCTCCATTGTCCCTCTTCACTGCTCCTTCCAGACCTCTAGTAATGCCACCAAACAGGATGGCCAAAAACAGACCCCAGGGAGCCCTATCCATCCTCTTGGATGACATTTTCTCATGGTAGCTCTATACTGAATGCTGCCTTGCAACCCCCGTGTCTGCTGGCAATGGGGCCAGCTGCAGCCTCTGCAGGCCCACAGATCTTCTGTGAGAGATGGGGGCTCACAGAGGGTGGATATGGAGAGGGGCAGCCCTAGAGGCCACTCACTGGTGTTGAGGACAATCAAAAAGACCAGAGAGGAGAGACATTGTGGCCTGCTGGCCTGAAATATCAAATCTGCGGGAGCTCTTATGAGGAACCCCAGGACAGATGGAGCAGGGTGCCCAAGGGTCCCAACGTGCATGTCAAGCTCTTCATCTGCAGTGAGCTCAGCCCAGGCTGGAAACGGTCCTGCCCGCCCATCCTGCACGGCTCCTCGGCGTTCACGGATGTGGCAGGTGCTGGTGGCTGTCACCTCCCCAAAGCCACGCAGACTATGTCTGTACGTTGCCATTTCTGTGGCCAGACCTCAGCCCAGGTACGCCAGTGTCTGGCTCTGGTTGTGACAGTGGCACTTCAACCGGCTCGGTGGTGACCAGGGAGGCTTGCTGTCCTCGAAACTCTTCAGGCTCTGACTCTTCCCACCTGCGTCTCCACAGGCAAAGGGGGTGTGTGCGTGCTAAATTCAGGGATACAGTTAGGACTGAAATGATTCAAGTGCCTGGAGAAAATTGACTTGTTTGCTCACTCAGGAGGGAACAGGGATGCTTGTACCGAGACACTATCACACCGCACTACAGAAAGCTAAAACTGTAACTGAGAAGAAACACAGTATTTTACAGCGTGTCATAGGGGAATAACGTCTGAAGCTCCTAGTGCAGTCTCATAGCTCGTACCGAACATTCAGACAAACCATTTGTCGAAATGCAAAGAATCCCTTTTCTCCACCCATGAAGGATTGCAATGTGTTTCACTGTCAGGGATGACTTGAATCAAAATGAAACAGCTGAATTAGAAAATCACAGTGATTTTGGAGAGTGTTCAAATGCTTCATTAAAGGATTTGTTATTGCAGGGTACACAGAGCAAGGCAAAACGAGAGTTATCGACTGCGTTGGGCTGACTTCTGAATGTGCACATGAAATTTCTGTATCTGTGACATGTCGCTACCAATGCTGGAGAGCTGAAACCACATTACGTGGTCTGTGCAGAAAATTAAATGAATGGTCAAGCAAAAAGGCACAGCATGGGAAACACTCAAAGACTCTGTGCTTCATATATGCAACAGCCCCATGCTGCAAATGATTCTCAGTTCAGGAACAAATCCTACAGCTGGGGCAACAAATTGGGGTAAATGCAGATCTAATGTGCTCAGCAGAGTAAAAGCAAAATTTATCTTCACAACTGAAGATAAAAAGATGAAGCCTACTGAGAATGCAGTAGCACCTATGAAGCTGTTTAATTAGGTTAAAAGAAACAACGGGTGAGTTTTGTGTTTCTTCACAAGTGAAGGATTTCGTACATGGCCTGCAGGGTCTCTCATTTCACAGCAGGATTACTAGGAGCTACTCACAGAGCTGAAACACTAGCACGTACGGGTTGTAAATTAAGCATGTACGAAATACTTCCTTGCTCCCCTCTTCTTTAAAGTGACAGTAACAGATGTGCTCTATGGAGGGATCCCTGGTCTGGTGAGACTCAGAGAGAGGGTCTGTGTTTATCGTGGAGGATGGATGAGACACCATTTGCATTTTAGCAAATGGAGGACTCTGGCCCTGCAATGGGTCAGGCTCTAGAGGTGGGATGCTAGTGTTGGGATGCGGTTCCCAAACCAAACCCTAAATGTAGGTGTCTCTTTGTCTTCGTGTGCAGAGGCCATGAGGTGCCAGCTGTTAATCCGTGGCACCTGCACGGCACCTGCTCATACAGTCTGCAGACCTGTGGGAGAACCACATCCTTCTGGGGACACAGCTGGAAGCCCAGTAGGACCCCCAGAGCACTCGACATGATGCTGGACACCTGTCTGTGAACACCAGCCCTCCAGTGATGGTAATGGGAGCTCAGATATCCAGCATGCTCAGAAGGAACAAGGTCTTGGTGCTCAAATCTCCAGTGAGTCTTGCCTGGATGTCTTTCAGGAAGGTACCAGAGCCTTCAGCACACAAAAAAAGCATTGTGTGGGATTAGTTATTCAAATGTAGTTCTGTGCATCTAGATATCTCCACACTAGCAGGTATCTCCACCCTAGCAGGTATCTCCACCTTACCAGGTTGTCCAAGTGCCCTGGAAGCCAAAGCAGGGAGGTCGGCATGCTGAAGCACACTCAGCTTGTTCTGGAAGCACTGATTTCCATGGTAGCCTGAGAGACTATCTTAGCTTCAGGCTTGAACCAACAGATGTGTGAAGTGTGGATAATCTCATTTTTCGTGCTTGAAAGAGGAGTGGTCCCTTCATTTTGCACAGTTTATTCAGGATGTGCCGTATTGCATAGCAGAGATAGGGCTGGGATCTTGCAGGACTGCAACTATTTTTCACAACCAGCTACAGGGTATGGTGAGAAGAAACACAGCTTTCCCAATCTGTAATGATTTCCGAGGTAGCATTAAACAATAAAAAAAGATAATTGGCCAGGCCGCTTGCCTAGAAGAGAAGATGTATTGACCTTGCTATCTGACAGAATGCCTTTGTAAATCTGGAATTAGTTAAATGCTGCTAATAGATGGAGATGGGAGAGAGACACAGAAGTGGCTTCAGAATTAGCACACCATGCTCCCTGGAGTATCACAGGCTGGTGTGTGAGAGAGATTTCTCCTCAGGCACCAGGCAGTAGGTCATGGGCCAGGTATAGCATTCTGGCCATTGGTGTTATGTGGAGGATACAGCGATTGGGAAGTCACTGACCAAGGCTGCATCTGCCCGTGAGCTGGGATGGCGGCACTGTGGCCACACAAGGCACCTCTGGACTTAGACTGGTGTGCCCAGCCATGTCCTTCCTCCCTAAATTGGACAGTTAAGGTGGAGGGATGGGATCTACAGCCAGGCTGTGGTAAGAAGCTGGACAAAATGGGTGTGGGGAACCCGGACAACTGTGCTGGTGATGTGAGGGGAAGGAGGAACCTGCCTCCCCCATGCTCAGAGGAGCTCTCTCCATGGTCACAGGCATTGTGAAGGCACATCTGAGAACAATCGTACTGAAAACGAGGGCTATAATTTGCAGAAGTCCTTGTCTGGCTCATGAATTGGGAGGGAAATGTGTGTAACCTTCTCCTGCCTGTAGTTTTCATTAAAGGTGTTTCAAAGTGCCTCACATCTTGTGTAGGTGAACAGCATCTCTAAGCAGACTGTGTCACACTCCTGCTGATGTCCTTCACGTGCGCAAGGTATCAGGTCAGAACAAAGTGTGGGTGGGAAAGTGAGTGCCTGCAGCCCCTCTTCTGGTGAGGGGGACCCCACACCCTGGAGCTAAACATCAATCCTTGCCTCCAGATGAGAAACTGGAGCAAAAATTGGCTTTTCAAGCTTTCCATCTTTCCCCTAAATTGCCAGGATCCTGTTTTGGAAATGGCCAGCTGCAGCTGTCAAATGTCTGCTGCAGGCAAGGAGTGCTAAATGAAGCATGGAAACCATCTCCACAAGTGTGGGAATTATTCAGATTTAACTATTTGCTGCAGAGAGCCCCCGGTACCCACGAGGACATCACTGGACCAGGAGCCATTCACATACACCACGCAGAGTGAATCTTTCCCAGGTAGCTTCCTAGGAAAAGGTCATTAACTTCTCCTCCACATACGCTCTTTGGCACAGACTTGCACTTTCTTGTGGGTTGGTTAAGAATTTCTGTGGTACCCGTTTTCATCAGACAAGGGGGCTTGCAGACTTGGTGCCAAGGCGTTCAAAGCTTGTGCTCGCTGGTGTGGTGTGAAGTTGTCCCCTGCTTTAGTGGAACTGCAGCCCCTGGTTACTGAATTTGTGAATAACTGTGTTCTGTGGTTAAATTGCCTCGGTTTTATGTTCTGTGACTGTTCTTTCTCTTTTTAAACATTGTGTAACTGAAGGGCTGATGATTACAAGAGCAGTGCTGGTGGGTGTTTTATTTAGCAAGGCAATGAGGTGGCATCAGGAGGTGAAATTCACCCGCCGCAGAGCCTCCTCAGTGCTGCACGCTCCCACTGAAAGCACAGCGACAAGGTGACACACGTGCCCACTGTCACAGCCCACTCGCCATCCTGGCTGTGCGCATCTCAGCACCGCGCACTTACCCGTGCCTGCCTCCAGAGACGGACCCTGCCTGAGGATAGTCAGATGGGATTGCCCCAAAATAACCAGCTTTCAAAGATCTCAGAAACGTGTCAACAAAATGAAATGCACAGTTGGGAGGCCCTTGTGTAGCGAGCTTCCATTTGCAGTGTAGGCCCCCTGCCCACCCCCGCGTTTCTCATGGGGGATGAAATCCAAGCCAGACCGTGAACAGCAGAAGAGGAGGGCTCGGTGAATCAGTGCAGTTCTGTGGGTGTTTGCTTGGGCCCCCGTGCATATGGCAGCGGGTTTGAGTCCCACCCCATGCTGTGGGCCCATGGCCAACGCAGACGCTGAGTTGAAGCTGCTCTCCCATACCTTGTACTTTCTTTAATGTAGGGTCTTGCACTTCATCCCTGAGAGGTGTCTAAGCCATGACTTCGTGCTGCTCTTTAACTGGGACCACTGAGCATCTGGGATGCTGCAGACTGCTCTCGAGGACTTTGCTGTTGGTCCAGGAAGCACTGCGAGGCCAGGCTTGGCTCCAGAACCTGCAGACAATGACTTTGAGAGCACCTAGAGGGGTGAGTGGGATTTAGGAATAAATCAATTACTGGATTAAAATAATCAAGGAAACTGTTTGAAACGAGCTTTAGAAAACTGACGTGTTGGTAAATTCACTGCAGAGAGCTGCGGGGCAGTAATGCATCCTTCCCTGCTCTAGCCGCAGAGTACAGGAGGGGCAGAGACTTTGCCGTCCACCCTGCTTTCCTGTCCTGCTGGACACCCAGCTACTGCAGGGCTGCTCACCTCCCCTCTTGCCATGGTGGACCAGCTGAATCCACAGTAACTCAGAAGAACACGAGTTTAAAAAGTGCCTGGATCTCCGACAGCTCTGTCAGAGTGGGTTTTAGTCACACTGAACAAAGTGCTGCAGAGTGAAGCTCACAGCAGCGATTAACTCCTTCAGTGTTTGCTGTCTCCTCAAAGCTTCCTTGAACCCCAGCTGCAGCCAGGTTGCCTGGGGTGCACTTTGCAGATTGTCCTGCTTGGGGTTGCAAAGAACAACCAGCACAAGCATCCTCGGAGACCTGTGGCCAGCTGCTGGCACGAATCACCTGCTCATATATCCCACCCTGCCCCTCAGAGAGCTGTTGGAAAGTGAGGGAGCAGAGCGATGCAGGTGTGTCCCTGAACAGCCGTGTCCCAGGCGAGACCAAGCCTCAGCAGAGCTCGTTTAGACTGGGACAGGAGAGCTGAGGGCTCTCGGCAGACATGCACTATGTTCTGAGTACTTGTACAGGGTCTGTCCTGTCCCAGGAGGCAGGCTGCTCCCTGGGACCACCATACCACACCATGGGGACAGCCCTGTCACCGAGGGGACTCATCAGCAGGACGGAGCCAGTGAGGCTAGGCTGGATGAGAGGAATGTCCCTGGGCAAGTAGCTGAAATGGTTGGAGGGAGGGCAAAGGGCGGAGAAGGTCCCAGGGTTGAGCCTTGAGCGGACCACGAGGAGCTGCCGGCAGCACAGGGGAAGGATCAGTGGGGAGAGAAGGGGAGGGAGGGCAAGAGGAGCTGGGTCCCTGCAGTAGCTGATGAGGGACAGGGAGTGAGTCAGAAGGAGCCCACATGTGATGCTGGAGCAGTAGGGATGAGAAGGGGGTGGAGGGAAGATGAGTCAAAAGATGTGGGAGGTGGTAGGGCTGAGACAAATCAGTTTGTGACCCATCTGGCTGGTAGAAAGGGGCATAGCTTGGTTTCTAGAGGTTCTCACTGAACGCTTAAATGGCACTGATTGAAGCCCCCACTTGGAAAGCCAGGAAATAAATTTTCCTACGTGAGCTCTTGAGAGTGAGCGGACACTTCTCTGATGGATGGTGCCTGTTTGTCTGCCTGTTTGCAGTTTTCTACACCTGTATGTCATACTCCTTTCCAAAGTGGTGACTGGCATACCAACAAGAAGGGACTTTTTGACTGTGCCAGCTGCTGCATGCTGGCAAGAGTAGAGCTTCCAGGGTGCAGAGCTTGGGAGACATGGGACAGAGATGAAGCAGAGAGAAGAGAGCAAGAGCAAGGTTAGCTGACAGCTTGCAGATCCACAGAGCCCAGAAGGGTGCTGGGAAGGGCCATGAAAAGAAACAAGGGACTGCATTGTGTTGGCTGCCCTGCAGAGGAGCACCATGTAGGGCTGAGAGCAGGTTGGTGGAGGGATCACCTGCAAGGCACGGGGAGGTCTCACTTAAGCCCCTTCTACTTACTCGTGAGGAGTTTCTCGATTTGCAAACATTTCCTGTTGTTTCCTGATGCAGGTTAGTGGTGGAGGAATCCTCTTCTCTGCTTCCAACCACTGTCTTCTGCTGTCAGCACAGGCGGGGGACACTGCTGTGGATCATCAGCTCTTTAATCCTCCTTAGGGTCCATTTGCATTTGGGAGCACAGACAGATCTTACCTGGAAGAATCAGAAAGGCAGGGAACATGCTGCAAAGTCATAGAATCATAGAATCATTAAGGTTGGAAAAGACCTCAAGGATCATCAAGTCTAACCATCAACCCAACCCCACCCAACCCACTAACCCATGTCCCCAAGCACCACATCTACACGTTTCTTGACCACGTCCAGGGATGGTGACCCCACCACTGCCCTGGGCAGCCTGTTCCAATGCCTCATCACTCTTGCAGTGAAGAAATTTTTTCTAATTAATCTCCAGCCTAAACCTCCCCTGGTGCAACTTGAGGCCGTTTCCTCTTGTCCCATCACTTGTTACTTTAGAGCAGAGCCCAGCACCCCCCCCCACTGCACCCTCCTTTCAGGCAGCTGTAGAGAGTGATGAGGTCTCCTCTCAGCCTCCTCTTCTCCAGACTGAACCCCCCCAGCTCCCTCAGCCGCTCCTCGTCAGCCCTGTGCTCCAGACCCTTCCCCAGCTCCGTTGCCCTTCTCTGGACCTGCTCCAGCCCCTCAATGTCCTTCTTGTGGTGAGGGGCCCAACACTGACCCCAGGATTCAAGGTGCGGCCTCACCAGTGCCGAGTCCAGGGGCACAATCCTGCCCTGCTCCTGCTGGCCACACTGTTGCAGGCCAGGATGCCGTTGGCCTTCTTGGCCACCTGGGCACACTGCTGGCTCATGTTCAGCCAGCTGTTGACCAGCACCTCTAGTCAGGATTATTGGGTGTCTGCCAGTGTAGTGATGTGCCATGATGGGGTGTCTGGGGTCCTAGACTGCCAGGATGCAATTGGCCATCCTGCAGAAGTTGTGACAATTGTCAAGTATCCCCACGAATGCTCACATTCATTTTAATGGCTTTCTTATAGTGGCTGGGATTCCTGAGGTGCATAAGCCAGTCAAGAACTTCCTGCCAAAACAGTTTTCACTGGAAAAATGTTGGCTTGTAACCAACATGTGTCATAACGGTTTTAACAAATTAATGACAATGATTAAGAAAACCCAAAACCAATAATAATGGCCTATCTTGGGTTCAGGGTGGAACTTACCATGCTGGCTCACCAGGACAGCTATGCTTGACAGAAATACTTTAAAACTTGTGAGCATCTTAAACCTGAACCTCTCCATTGTTTCAGAGGCAGCTTTTTGAAGAATACCCTCTGGAGTTCCTATTTGGAAACTGGGTGTTTTTTCAGTTCTTTATTTTTCCTTTTTTTTGACTCTTAAAAACTTTCCATGGTTTCCTTCATCTTTACTGTCCTGCAGATCTTCCCAGCCTTCATCACGCCAAGATACAGCTTATCAAAAATCTCTGAACCCGTGGAGGGCTGGCATTGTATATTGCAGTACACATCTGTCCCCAAGGTTTTAGAAGTGCACAAGGGCACTAGTTTGATTTGCACCCCTGTGGGGTAGAGCTTCATCAGGAAATTCTGCTTTGAGCTCTGAGCTCTTCCCTGTCCAGCTCAGTCTCTGTAGACACAGTCTCTGCAGAGCATCATTCCTGCATGGGTCCAAATTCCCAGGTACTTACCCTTATCCTCCTGGTCTCCTCTTGAGTTCCTGTTTGTTTTGCTGTTGAGATTTACAGCCCCTCTCTCCATCCCAGTAATCAGTATATGCTTGCAGCTCCTCTTTGCCTGGCTGCTTCACCCCCGTGCCTCCTGTGTGCAACTCACGTCCCTGGTTTAAATCTCCCTTTAAGCACACACCTGTTTTCTATTGCTGTTGCAGCACGATTTTAACTGTGTATGTATTACATGTCTTTAAAATTTATGCAATTCATTTTTTTATGTGCAGAGCTTTGCGATAAGCTATGAAAGGTATGCTATAAAAATGTGTAATTGCACTGTATTTTTTTTTTTCTCGACACATGGCAAAAATGTATTTTTTCAAGGGAAAAAATTGGAAGTTGGGGAAAGGGAGTTGGGGCAACGGAAGAAGACAAGGGGAGAAGCAGCAACAATCACTTCAGCAGAGACAGAGTGCAGAAGCTGTCCTGTTCTGCATTCACCCCGGGTGTTGCAGGAGAAGGGTTTGCAGACAGCCGGGTGCAGGAGGACTGCTTGCTCTATGGAGCATCTCCAGCGGCTGCGAGCTGTGAGCTGACACTTCAGCGACTGACCCTCTGCTTCCCCTCTTGTCAGTGCCCCTGCTTGCTCCCCAGTAAATCACCTAGCTGTGTTCTTCCTCATCCTAACCGCTAGAGATAAGAGCTTAGTGTAGAGGTTAATTGGACTACAAAGCAGCAGCTTCACAGGCTGTTATTTCTCTGCCTGACCAGTGAGTGATTAGGAAGCACTGCGCTGGGGGCAAGGGATGGCAAGGGGTGAGCAAGCTGGGGGATGTACAGACAATGTGGTGTGGAGAAGTGCAGCATCAGGTGAAGGACTGGAAGTTTCTGTGGTCTGCAGGGGCAATGGGAAGCTCCTCATTCATCTCTCCTGACCTGTCCAGGGAAGTGTTCAGCTCCACAAATGGCAGTCCGTGGAGCAGTGTTGCTCTGAAAGGCCTTCAGACCCACTCCTGGTGAGGATGCTGTTGCAGAAATCGGCAGGATCAGCCTGGCTGGCTGTCATTCCCACTCTCCCCCTGGGAAAGCAGGGCTCCCCAGGTTTGGGGGGTCCTCTGTCAGGATGGGCAGCATTCAGCACAGTGGGCACTGTGGCACATTGTCCTGATGCTTCTGCCTGCTTCGTGACCAGGTGACAAAAGTGTCTGTATATAGGACTGGCCTGACACTTGGAAGTTGATATTTCTCAGGTAAAATGCAGGTCCAAGAAGAGCTAAGGTAACTGACGCCTGTTCCTTCCCTGCTTGTCCCAAGGCTGTGATGTCCCAGCACAGGATTTTCTCTGGGATGCCAGGCACACGGATATCTTCCAGCTCAGGGAGGGGGAGGAGAAGATCAATCATTAACAGCACGTTTTGCTGACTGCTACCAGCAGATGGTACCGGCAATTTTCACTTCTCTGCCTGCTTTAACATATTGAATTACAAACCAAACAAAACAAAACATAACCCCCTCTAAACAAACAAACACCAGCAGCCAAACAACCTCTGAAGAAGAGGTGAAATGTCTCTGCAAGGGGCATCTGCTGTGGCTTGTCACAGTGGGAATCTGCAACTTCCCTGCAATCGGTGACTTCCCTGCTCATGGTCAGTCTCCACCCCACCATGGGCATGTGCTGTCTTGTCCAGTTTGCGCTCTCAGCTCTCAGCGGCTTTCCAGGAAGAAACAGCTTTTGGGAGGGGGACTGTGACTCACAAATATTGCTGTCATGGTAGCTCACAGGAATGGGGAATATGCCTGTAGATGGCTGAGAAACCTGATGACCCTCCGCCTTTGCTTCTGCTCTGCTCTTCTGCGTGCAGCCTGGGAGCATCTTTACTGGGAGCTCATCCACCCCACACGGTTCCTACCCATTGCTCCTTCTGTTTGAATGGGAAAGAGATGAGTCACAAAAGCCAGGCCTGTGCTGGAAAACCAGGAATTAGGTGAAATACTTACAAAGCAGCCAGCCTTCTCACTGGGCAGCCTACGTTATGCAAAGTACATTCAGAATGCGTATGGGAAAGCAAGATTTGGTCAGCTCAGATGGGATGGGATCCTTGCACAGATTGCAGATGCACGATCCCTCCTTGCTTTGGAGAGGTTACCTGGGCTCAGCAGAGCCACACTGGGGTTCAGAGGATGTCAGACTGGGGACTGCACGAAAGCTCAGAGGTGGAGTAAGACCAGGCTGTGCTCTGGACACACGTCCTTGCTTGGTGGTTGTGGGCATCCCATTGCTTTACTTGTGCCTGTTCTCCAGTGCACTTCTTAAAGAGCAGCTATTGCTGTGACTGTGGCAGTACCATCAAATGGGATGTCCAACCCTTCGGGGCTGGAAGGCAGCACACCCACAGGGAGAGGAGGGATGCTGGTATATTCCAGATCTGTGCACTTCATAGACAGTCTTAGGGCACCAGAAACCACTTGTACCCTGGGATCATTTTTACCATCACTGAAAGCAGCTGTTTATGCTTTTGGTGTTGCTCTAGGAAGCCTTCAAATTTCAGCCTCAGCCTGGCACCCGTCTCCACTCTGCCCTAGACCAGCAGAACCATCTGGGCTGTGATCTCCTAAAGATGTGTGTGTCACAGTGACCTTCCCAAAGCCCCGGGAGAGTCTGGCCAAGAAGGGAGGATAGGCCAAGACTTCTGCTTCATGCAACAGCCTCATCTCTAGTACCTTCATCTCCTTCAGTGGGAGAGGGGTGCCTGGGGTGCTGGGAAAAGGTGGTGCAAGCCATGCCATGGGGCCTTTGTAGGTACCTGTGGGTGGGGAGGCAGACCTGGCTGCAGCTCGGGCGAGTTGTGGGATTCTGTAAAGGGTGGGCACTACTTACCTTTCCTGGGTGGGTACCACAGTCTCAGGGGATGTGCGTGGAATTGCACACTGTGGCCAATCTTCATGCTTGGCCTGAGGGCTCTGCTGGGTGGCTGCAGCAAGCCAGAGGAGACACAGCTGTGCTGTGACCTGTGCATAGGACACCAGAAGTGCAGAGGCAGGCAGACACCCGGCAGCAGGAGACCTGAAATGACCAGCTGTGCAAGGAAGAATCCTGGGCCACTTACTACAGAAAGCACCATGTTTTTCCTGGCATAAAGCCTTCCTTAGCACTGCACCTAGCTTGCCCTTGCACTGTGCAAAGGGACTTGGTGAGGGGAGGGACCATTCCTGCCGCAGCCAAATCAAGATCGAGCAAGTAAAGCAGCAGGGTGTGCGCATTCTCATTGCAGAGCTATCCCTTCTCCATGCATAACACCACAGACCTCATCCCTTCTGCTCTCCTAAATAACTCAGGAATTTCCAACCAGCAGCTTTTTTCCTGCCCCACTGCTCCCCTAAGCCATCCTCACATTTCACAGGCAGTGTACAGTGAGCAGAAAAACTCTTTGCTCCCTTCCAGGCAGATTTCCTTGATGATGTGCATCCCTCGAGAGAGGTTGTAAAGACTTCAGAAGGGGCAAGGCCAGCCCGGAGACAGGGATTTTTATTTTCTCTCAGCTGCATTCCCTAGGAGAGCTTCACTGCTTTTCACTCGTGCTTCACTCTGTTAGATCTTGCCGAAAAACTTCAACCAGCAAGATGCAGCTTGAATAATTGTTCATAGGGATGGTCCCTGTATGGATTGTATCTACAATATATGAGCTGTGCCTTCTCTATTTGTGGAATAAATGCAACCCAACAACAACTTACAGAAGAAGGAATTTCCCCCAAGTAATAGCAGCAACATGGTGAGCAATAATGCACATTAGAAAAAAAACTTCAAAGCTATTATTCCATTTTAGCTGCATGAAATTTTGGGCATACAGCTCTTCACTTCCTCTCCTAAGTGCAATAGAGTTGTGATTGCTTTCTACTGTCTCCATGCGCAGAAGATTCCTTCTTCAGGAAAAGATGTAATGGCCATTTTAGTGTCTATTGTGTTGCCCAGGCAAATAACTTGCGAAGGTTTGAACTGTCCTGACAGCTACAATCAACACAAACAGGGAAAGCTCCACTCTTACCAAATATGTGCACTGCTGCTTGTAACATCTCTGTCATGTTAATATTCCTTTGCTGATTTATTTTCTGATCCAGCCTGGGTCCTAGGACCTACTGCTCACATGCCAACAGACAGCTCTTACTGGTTTCCTCACTGCAAGCTGAACCCTCTAATTCTTAAATAAAATGCAAAAAACAAATCCTCTGGGAGCTGCCAAAGCCACCATTGATGCAAATCAGCATTGGCTTTGAATGGAAAGGATAGGTTAAATGCTGCATGGCAAATGGTTTGTGCACTGGCCTCCAGGACCAGCTGTGGGTCTCCTGTTCTCTTGGTCCTGCACGCACCGGTGCATCTGTGCTGAATGTGCAGCTGCGTGCCCTGCGTCATCCCACCTGGGTCGTCTCTCTGTCATATGCAACGCAAACCTGAGTTGTAACTCATCCCTGCGACACCCTGCTGTCGAAGACACCCAGCCTGCACATGTTGAACTAGAACCACCGCCTCCTATCTAGCACTTACCAGCTGGTCTCCTACAATGTCTGGAGGAGCAGAACCCTTGCTCAACTCTTGTAATGTGCTGGTTGAGCCAACCCTGGCTAACGTGCACATCTGTTCCTTGGGAGTGAAGTGACCGCTGCCTGATCAATCTCCTTGGGGTTTGTCTTTCCTGCTCCTAGACAATATTTAGGAAATTTATAACAGAGTGCATGCAGCAAAGTGTATGTTTGGGAATTTGATTACAAAATTGCAGTGACAAAAAGGCAAGACACATGAATCCAAGCTTGCACTCATACTGTAGGACTGATCACAAAGCAGCATCCCCTGCTCCAACCTCCATCTCACAAAAGAAGAACCAAGACTCAGGGTTCAGCCTAGGAGCTATTGGCATCCTTTCTATGCAAAAAGAGCACTGACCCTATTCTTTGGGATCCCTTGTTTTTCCTGTCTAGTCTCATCCTTTATTTTAACAAAATACGGTAGCACTCTTGCTTTCCCCTCTGCTTGGAAGATTGAAGCCTTCACTGGACACCTGTCCTCTGAAATGCCCCACACATTTTAACTGAGACCTTTCAACTACAATATACATTATATCCTACAAAGTTTTGGTTACATAAGTTTACTTGTGACCTTATGACAGTGGTACTGCACTAGTTTTGCATGGGTACCACCTGGGATACATCATTTACGCAGATGACTGACGTCGTAACACAGGGTTTAGGCAATAAACACTCTCCTCCTGCCATGTAAACGGTGCTCATTTGGGAAATGTCACCTCTGCTATTTAAAGCATTTTTTTGGATCACTGCATTATTCTTAAGCCTGTCACCGTACTTTATAAATCACATAAGAGGAACTTATTATACAAAAATCTCTCTGTTTTTTAACTTTACAGTTTCCAGATCATCCCTGGCATTACGTATAAATTAGACATGACACATCTCCAGGGATGAGACAGATATGAGAATGGGGGTGCATGCTCTCTGCAGCCACCCCCTCCTCCCCAAAGAAGCTGTCACTCGGGGTCCCTCTCACGGTGTATCACTGAGAAAACTGCCTCCTCTTCATCTCCGGTGGTGCTGAGTCAGACCCCCTTCTCCCTGCTTGGCCATGCCAGATGGCACGGCACTATGGGCACAGCAGACCCGAGGAGTGTGTGCACAGAGGGGTCAGGATTGTGCTCTTGACCGGTCCCTTGCCACGTTTATTTCTGATGTCCCCATTCTGGCGAGCCTCATGTTACCCCGGGTCATCATCCGCCCCTGCTCAGGGCTGGTCTTGCTCACCCCTGGAGCAGAGCTGCGTGATGGCTCACGGAGCCAACCCAGATCCATGCTCCTGCCTATGTGCCTGGGTCAGAAGGGAGCATTAATATTTGCACCCAGGGAGCGCAGACCTCTGCTGTGTGCCATCCCCAAGTCCTCCTCTGCTCCTGTGGAGCTGCAAGCGCAGCTCTTGTGCTCTGCATGCCCCTGCACGGCTGCTGCAGGTGGTGGACACTTGGAGGAGGTGATGGTGAGAGACCTTGTGCTTCTAGTTACCCTCCATAAGCCTTGAACAAAGAGACAATCACAGTCTCCTTAAAGCCAAGTCTGGCCCTCTGACACACTCCAGATGTTGAGGTGAAGTGTTTCATAGCTGAAAAAAAATCTCACTAGAATCTTTTGGGTGACGAGAACTGATTAGTGTAGGATTACTGATTAATGTAGGGTGGAGTGGCACGTATCCATTGCAGTAGCGCGCTGGTGCCGACTGGGCACACTGCAGTGGAGCTCAGCTCCTGTGCTCCAAGCACCTCCTGAAAGGCTGTGGTAGATTCCTCTTCTTGTGTGAGCTGCAGAAGAAAAGCAGAGGTACATATGAATATTACAGTTGATAAGGGTTATTTTGAAACTTCTGTCTCCAAGGACCACAAACACAATCCCAGGTGAGCTAAATATGGATATTATGCTATCCTCTGTGCCATTAAACAATCTAAAAAACCCATAAAAGCTAATATGGAAATGCAGAAATGGTGAATTACTATAAAATTTAAGGATTTCAAAGAAAATAACACCTTTCTAGAAAAGCAGGTTGTTTTACATACTTTCCACTGACATAAGACTGGTTTGCAAATAAAAATTTTAATGAAAACAGCGTTTTTACTAAAAGATGTAAAAAAATAAATTATTTCCCAACTCCAAATCATGCCGTGCACTCCAAAGAGAGGCAGCCATTCTGAACTAGTCCAGATGGAGGTGTGGAGATGCCACAGCGCAGAGTCCATGGGGTATGTGGGTCCCCATGGGTGTGTTGGTTTTGTTGACCTGTGGGATAGGTTCATCCATTTACAAAGCTTGTGACATAATGCTCTAATGCCTCACTCCATCTCAGTCCAAAAGTCACACTCTCAGGATATATCCACAACAAATTCTCCTCTAATTCATCACTAACTCTCAAATGCACTGTTTCATCGTAAAATATAGGGTTGGAAAGAATACTAAATGGTGGTCTTGTTCATCTCTTATCACAGGGCAAGATCATCTCCACTTGGGTAATTCCTAACAGACATTCTTCTGTTGTGATCTTAAACCTCAGCAGTGATACAGGTTCTCTGACCTTTCCAGACACTCTGTCTCCACACCTGACCATCCAGACAGCTGGATTTTCCTAACATCTGATCTGAAAAGGGGCCGTTTAACCCCATGGCTTCTTGTCCCATCTGTTGTGGGGAGCAAATTTTGCTTTCTCATCCCTGACAAAGATTTCTGTGTCTCCTCCTAGTCTTGTCTTCTACCTTGCCTGACCCTTGCAGTCTTCCCTGTTGGGACCAGTTTTCTCTGGTCTACAGTCATTCTTGTTACTCTCTTTTAAACACCTTCCAAATGACCCTTCGAAAAAATTATTCCAGCTGATACCTTAGCAGAGAAGAGCAGGAGGAAGAGTGCATTTTTTTACAAGTGATTCTGTGTGTGCCCCCCAGAATGGGATGTGCCTTTTTTTCAGTGCTGCTTTTGTCTTGTTGGCTCATTTTCTCACCAGAACACCTCCAAGCCCCCTCCTGCTAGCAGCTGGACACTCACAGCTTTTGTAGAACTGCATCCTGCTTTTTTCCTTCCTATTTCCCTAATTCGTGAAGAGATTTGAAATGTGAATCCTGTCCCTCTGTGCACACGTGGTCTCTCAAAACTTGGCGTTATCTAGGAAATTAGATAAGCCTGCTATTTCTTCCATTATCTGGATCATTAATAAAAACACCTAGTAGTGCTTGAGTCAAGAGAGACCCCTAAGGAACTCTACCTAGCCCTGAGGTCAGTGAAATATTTAATTAGAAATGGTGGACAGGGCAGTAAGTATCCAACTTTCTGGTGTTTTGAGCACTGTGCCGGAAACAGAAGGCCAATTTTTAGGCTGGTTTTAGCCCCAAGGAGTTCACCCTGGAGCACACACCTCCCAGAAGTGCCTGACCAGTGGGCTGGGGGTGAGGAGGAAGGGTCAGAGGCATTTTCCATGAATGAGGCACAGGTCAATTAAACAAGGGATCATTATCCCACAAGAGGCCTGAGCCCTGTCTGCCCTTTGGGCGCTGCTTGTAGACTGTCTATTAAATTGCCATTCTGTGTATAGGATGTGTCTCTAGAACAGGATTTTTCTTTATTACTCCATTGCCTAGGCAGATTCAATACAACATCTTTTTTCCTTTATGTATCTGTGGTTTTGACTCCTTTGTGTCAATTAAAAACAGTTTGGAAGTAACCTCATGCATGAGCCCTCACTGCCAGTTCAGTGTCCTTTTTGTCCCCTCCTGTGTCTCAGACATCCCATGACAAGTTGCCCTACTGCCTCTTCAACATCTTCCTCACCTTCCTGTACGGTGGAGTTGCCCTTTGCTCAGAATTTGGAAAGCATCTTCATGCTCAGCTGGTGGAGTAAGCTGGTTACAGCCACATACATTTGAGAATCTTTTTCCAGGGCCCCCATTTTCTGCAGTGGACGCAAGGGCTGCAGAGCTCTGGCTGCTCTCACGGGGTGAGGGTGAGCTCTAGCCACCAGCAGAACTGGAGCCTCCTCACCCTGCTGTGATGAGTGAGGAGTCCACGGTGCGATGGACTGGTGCAGCAATGCAGACATCACCCCTGCATCCTCCTTCCAGTGTCATGGGAGGTATCCTTTGTCCAGGATATCCTTGGACTCTGCTAAACTTGCAGCTGGCTCAGGCTGGTGACAGAGGACGAAGATGTGCCCTGTGACCACCCTCATCACCAGGCTCTCTCTGTGTCCATGCTCGAGCTTGTTGGAAACTTTTCCCTGGCAGCTGCAGGAAACTGCTCACTTGATTTTGTCCCCTCTCTCCAGCTCGGACAAGGGCAACACAGAGAGCCCGTTCAGCTTGAGCCCGTGTCTCCTAGGAACATGCTATTTTTTTCCAATTTTACTAAGATAAGGCTGCAGGGTTTGTTGTAATTAGGTGACTGTGCTCACCACTAACTCCTGCAGGAGGATGCTGCTGTACAGGGCAAGATACACTGAGCCTGGAAGAGCAGGGTGCAGTGTCTGTGTGATAGGAGGTGGTCCAGGTGATGCTGCTAATGAGGCAGCACATGCTCTGGGAGGCACTGGCAGGACGTGGCTTTCCTGGGCCCTGTCAAGTTCTAATTATACAAGTCAATTATTGAGTGCAGCCTTACATGAGGTTAACACGAACCACAGACAGTTAATAGTCACAGGCTGCATGCTAGGTTGTGGCTATGACATCCTCTCACAGATGTTTCTGCAAGTGCACAATAATTTGTTAGTCTAAATTATGCAATATTACAACAGGCAACGAGATTTCTGAGTCACAAATGTAAGCAGCAGACACATACTGTTGGGCTTATCCATGGAAATAACGCAAGTCCCAGGTCTTCTTAGCAAAACAACTTAAAGGGTAAAAAAATTGAATTTTCAGTTAGTCTAGCCTGGTTGTGTATTTCTAAAAACTAGTTCATAATAACACTGTGCACAGGTGACCTCTGTGACTCGTCAGTTAGTTGGGCACTTTCAAAAGTTTTAGCACTGAGTGAACAGCAGAGAGGGCAGGGCAGGGGAGGAGGGGAGAGGGAGAGGGAGAGGGAGAGGGAGAGGGAGAGGCTGGAAGGCTCCAGGGAGACCTTACAGCAGCCTTCCAGTACTTCAAGGGGGTGTACAGGGGAGATGGGAGTAACGTTTTTAAGCTGGGAGAGGGTAGACTTAGATGAGCCCAAGTTGCCCAGAGAAGCTGTGGATGCCCCATCCCTGGAGGGGTTCAAGGCCAGGCTGGATGAGGCTTTGGGCAACCTGGGCTAGTGGGAGGTGTCCCTGCCCATGGCAGGGGGTGGCACTGGATGATCTTTAAGGTCCTTTCCAACCAAAACCATTCTGTGATTCTATGATAATACAGCACCCAGACAACCCCATATGAAGGGAGAAGGGAAAGGAGAGGAGGTGGGCTTGTGAGAGGACAACAGACTGGAGCCCAGCTCCTCTTCTCTGCTCACTCATGCCCTTTGCAGCTGCACCCCTCCTCTTCTCTGTCAGAAAGAGCATCCTTCCTCCGACCCCTGTCCATAGACACCTTGTCCCATCTCCTGGGGGGAGCAGTCAGACACACTCTGGGCTGTGTTAGAAGGCAGCTTGCCCTTGCGAGAGCTGGCCGACACCGGGGCAGGCTGCTCTCCCTGGACCTGTCAAGGGAGGCTGGATGCCCATTTCAAGCAGCCTTATGACAAAAATCAGCTTCACTTTTATGCTGCACATAAAACAAAGGAAGGAAAGGAAGGGTCTCGCCAATCTCTTGTCGCAGAGAGGCTCTCCCCCAGCACGCACAATATCACACTGGGCATGATCCATAGCAGAGTCCAGACACCAGCCTGTCGTTGGAGCATCGCTGCCGGTCGCTCTGTTACTCCTCCACTAGCTCTGTTAATTGGTTTTTCCTAGCCCTCTCCAGCCCCTTTCTTCCCAGTGATCAGTACGGAATGGAAAGGCAAAGCTGACTGAAGCTGACAAGATTTCTCCTTAAAAAAAAAAAAGAAAAAAAAAAAGGGAGAGAGAGAGAGAGAGAGAGAGAGCGAGCGAGCGAGCAAGCATGCATTGGCTCCATCAAAGACTTTTATTAAAGCCACATGGGGAAAGAGCTGCCCTGTCAGACAGCTTTCTGTATTGAGAAAACATGAAAGAAGCCAACAGCTATAATCAGCTCAAGAAATTTATTGCATTTTTGACCTCGATGTGGTTGTGCGCTGCTCAAGATTTCTTTGAAGGTGTTGCAGGTTTATTGATTGTGAAAAATGTCAATGTGTCACATGCCCAATTAACTTGGCACTTCTTGCAATCAATACCCTAATTGCCTTCTCTTTAGAGAGGCCTTTAATTTAATTAACCCCCTCCCCCTCCCTGCTTGTTTTCCCTGCTAACATGTTTTAATAAATAGTTGATCTGGGCCCTGTGTTCTGTTTGTAATGGAGGAGATGAAGGAGGCAGAGATGCAACATCTATTTCCAGGCGTCTCTAAAGCTGTATATGAGCTTACTGGGAACAACAGATGAGCAGGAGCTGAAGGTGCCTTTTTTTTTCTTGTTCATTGCCTGCCTTGTCTTTGCCTCTTCTTGGGCACCAGGAGACAAATCCTCTTCAACAGGAAAAAAACATGAGAGAGAGACCTGACCTCTGCAGGGCTGCGAATGGAGCTGATGCCAAGACACTGCCCTGTGAAGGTCACATTGGAAATGAAATACTTGGTGCCACTTTTGTTTTTTCAGCCAATGCAATGAAGTTTCAGAGAGCTGTTGGAGCACTGAGGTTGTTGAGAGTTAATTTGGGCACTCTTGCTGTGGCTTTGTTTTTACTAGTACTTAACAAATGGATATGGCATGATTAGCCTGACTTTAAAAACTGGCTAACTGCTAGATCTCAGGATATAATTGTTGGTGCTACATCAGCCTTCAGTGCAGTCATTTCTAATTGGGTCCCACAGGTATCTCCCCTGGACTCAGTGCTATTCTGTATCTTCAGCGGTGATCTGGAAGAAACCAGAAAATCACTACTGATAATATTTGAAGATTACACTGAGAGACTGCTGAAGCAGTAAATAATGACAAGACTGGGGTAATCAGGTGGTGTTGTTTATATCACTTAGTAAATTGGAGGTGATAAAACAGTCCCTGGTTTAATGCAGCTAAATGCCAGGTCATAAATGTGGGAAACCAGAAATACATGCTATGCTTGCAGGGTGGGGAAGAGGATGTGGTGAGAGAGATGTCTCTGGAAACATCACAAGTTTGTGGTGGAAATCCATCAGGATTATGAGCTTCCCATTTGCTGCTGTGATTAAGACTGTAGGTGCAATTTGCAGAGGTAGACCAGCTTGAAGTTTAATTTCAAATAATAATACAAAAAAGAAATATTGAAAAATAACCTGAAGGTAATTGTTCTCGAGAATTTATTCCCCTCCTTTACTCCCCCCTTATTTTTGATTAGCCAAGGAAATGGTCAATCTCCCAAAACCTGATACTTTGATAGTATTATTTGGGAGAATGGAGAGACTGGAAATAAAATCTTAACTGGGAAACATTCCGTTTTCCTTTATGGCCAGCTGTATTTAAATATGAGATCAAAGATATTAAGTGGAAGGCAGCAGAGTTGTTTAAGCGGGGGCTGCTGTCCTTGGGGAGCAGATGCGTAGGCAGAGGCATCCATGATTACCCCTTGATCTCAGACTGTGGAGGGGAAACCCTTCGAAAGGGGATTAAGAAGGAACAAACAACCCACTACCCCTTCAGTCAGCCATGGACCCCTTGAGAGAGAAACTACAGGGAAACCAGCATCTTCTCTCTGGCCCAACACACACTGAATTACTAACCAAGAAAATCCAAGCCAGCAGGAGCTGCTGGATTTCAGCTGCTGCTGGAGACCCTCATCCAGCAGACCAGGTTTCACCCCTTTGCAACCTTTCAGGATCAGGCCAGAGATGGGCTCAGGTGTGTCCTTGTCCCAGTTCAGGCTCTCGCCCTCCACGCAATGCCTTATTTGTGACCCCAGCCCAAGACCTGCTGGACACCAATCTCTCCCTTCTCCTTCCACATCAGTGCCAGGAGATTTCTGGGCTGCTTGATTTTTCTGCAGCTTGCGTGTCTCAGCCCCACCATTGGAGACTTCTGCTATTGTGGGTCATGGGGACGTGGGTGAGGCTGGTCCCAGAGGTGTGTTGCTCTGGCTTTGGCTGTCTCCCACCTGCCAAAGTGCCTGGAGAGCCCAGGGATGCTCTGCAGGCACCAGAACTGATGCCTCCAGACACCTCTGAACCCACCTTAGCCCTGGGGACGGGGAACACATTTCTGTCTTGGGCACTCAAGGACACCTGCGCTTGGGAGCCTGGAGCCCTTTCATCCCTCAGAGGCACTCAGCTTGGGAAGCGTTTTCTCAGCAAGTACCCACGCGTGCTGCAGACACCTACAACACAGCTGCTGGCAGGGGAGGTGCTGCCTGGCTTTCTGCAGGCACCAAGCGATTAGTGTGTGTCTGAGGAACCAGTGGGGCTTCAAGAGGTGCCCTTTGCAGCTCGTCAGGACTTATGTACACACCATGAACCAGAGCAGCTTTGCTGCCAGGCTGTGTCCTGGTGCAGGGTAGGATGCTCTCTGCACCCTCGGAGCAGTGACACCTCAGCGTGCCCCAGGGACAGCATCTCCCCCATGCTGGTGACGTGCTGCAACCACCCACTGACGTGTCAAGGCCCCAAGGTTTCTCACAGTGCTTTGCTCAGTATGGGCCATGCTATGGAGCACACGCATTGCTCAGGGCTTGGTCAAGTGTCTGGGCTGGGTGCTGCTGTGCTTGGATGTCACTTGGGGACTGCACGGTCCTGCTCCACGCTCATGGCTTTGTCTGGACCGCGACAAAGACAATCTGTTTGATAAAGTGCCCAAGGGCAGCTCTGCTATAAACCACTCCCCAGATGGCACTGTGAGCCCAAACAGTGGCTCATCCTCGCTGGAGCGACTGTCACTGTGGTGGCAGGACAAGCTCATGGCACAGCTAAGCACTGCCCAGACACGAAGGAGTGGGCAGCACTGTGACAAGAGCCATGGCTTCAGGAGCGTTCACGAATTTGTCTCCTGGCTGAGGAGCTGGCTCTCACGGGCACTTCAGTCCGGAGGAGGGGAGCGGGAAAGGGTGGTGCAGCATTGTCTAGGCAAGGCACGGGTCCAGTGTGGATGAAAACATGGAGAAGGCCATGGGAGAAGCAGCTGAAGGAGGCTTCTGAAGCATGTGTCTGAGGATAGCCTCACTGGCAGATGGAGAGGGTGAGCATGGATGAAAGACATGAGCAGAGCAGTTGACGAGTGATTAATATTAATGTGTCATTCCCTAGGCTTCTCCTCAACCAACAGCCCATGAAGAAATGGTACCTGGTGTAAACCTTTTGTAAGCAACCCACTGCCTGTAGGGACTGTCCCAAAGCACCTCTAAATGGCTGCTACCTGCCTGCTCTGTCTCTAACAGAAGCAATGATTTTTCTGGCCCTTTGAGTGGTCTCTTAAGGCAGATTTTACCGGACTGGCAAAGGCAAAACCGTAAAGACTTTACTGCTAGTCGCTGCATTTCAGAGCTGCATCTGCCTGTTAATACGATAAAGTAGCCTGCTGCTGTCTGGGCTTCTCCAGTTCTTAAAGTCAGTGCTCTTCCATGTGTACAGAGCTCAAAGACTTGTCTGAGCTCAGGCAGCTTCTTAGCCCCCAGCACAGCTCCTTTCCTAGGGACGGGTGGTCTCACGGTGTATTCCCCACGCCTGAGAGCAATGACCCACGATGTGCAGTAGCCTCTAGTGAGCAGTGCCAAGCAAAGGAACAAAGCAGGAAAGACACTGGAAGGAAACCTCCAGTCATGCTCCCAACCAAATTCTGTGACCATCTCTACTCCTCCACATTGGTGGTGGCTGTACAACCCCCAAATCCGGCCAAGCTCCAGCTGTGCCTGTAATGCGGACTGAGGCAAGCGCGAGGAATTGCTCCGGAGTTTAGTCCAGTGCCAGCAGACCATGAGGTCCTGCGTATTGTGTTGCTGGTGGGTCAGAAGGACCAAAAACCATGGAGAAGAGTGAGGGGATGAGACTGAGAAATGGGAAGCTGTCAGAGGAGATTGTCTGTACCCAGCCAGGAGGAAAAGGCTTTTCCTCTGAATACCCAGATCATGCAGACAAGCTGGGGCTGGGGAGGGTTGCAGTGAAGGCTGATGTGACCTTTGTGATCCAGAGAGAGTTAACGAGCTGTAGAAATCTCTGCCCTGCAGCGCTTTGTGCAGGTTTGCAGATGCCACGTCAGCAGGAGCAGTGGGAAATCCTCACTGTTTCTTCTCCAGCAAGGAGCTTTGCTCCCCAGGCTTCTCCTTTCCTACTTTCCTCAAGAGCTGCGTTTTCTCAGAAGGCACTAGCTCTCTGATTTCTAAGGATTAAAACTCCTGAAGCCTGCTGGAGAGTGAGCACGCATCGCATGTTCGGTGCACGGCGGCTCCCAGCAGTGACTCATCTCCCCCTGCCCACCTGGGGCTGCTGGAGAATCTTCGCAGAAAGGTCACGGGCTGCCTTTCGGGAGCCAAAGTTAGCTCCACGCGTCAGCGTGCATGCGAATAAGCATTCCTCTGGCCATATGGTAGGATATATCTGTTGAATGGACATGCCCACCACGTTTCTCTAAGCTTCCTGATAGCAGAGAAAGCGGGTGGTTTCAGAGCTCAATGAGATTGTCAGCCAACCTGAGGGGCCCCGTGGCTTCTCCGGAAAATAAAAAAGACAGAGTGTCTGCTTCATGGATGCCATGCTATCTTTCTTCTCCTGACAGGGGGAAGGTGTTATGCCTCTCCATTTCAAGGTGTTGCTGTGCCTGTGGTGGCAAAGGGGCTCTGTGCTGGAGCAGAGGGTGCATGGGAGAACAGGGCTGGCAGAGTGCCTGACTCTCAGAGCATCCAAAATGCTTTCTTCTGCCGGTGTTTTAGGTTGCAAGAAAGATAATATATTCCTGGTGGGAGATGTTGGCCTCCAGGAGGGAGGACAACTGCGTGCCTGTAGCCTGGGCTGTGCTCTTGATGTCCTTTGCTTTTGCTGCCCATCCTGTGCCTGTCACTGCCCATCCTCTGACTCAGACTATTTAAACACTTTAGAATATTTCCCACCTTGCAGGGATTAAGCATGGCTATTTGAAAGGGGTACTGGGTATGAAGAGAACACTTTAACCTCTTGAACAGGCCCTTAGTGCCCATGGAGAAGTGTAGGATGTGAGAAAGAAAGTTCCCTCTCCATGGCAATCATTGCACTTCTCATCCACTAGCCAGCAAGAAGAGCTGTACCAGCCTGGCAGAAATGTTGCTGTCACAAGACCTGAAGATCCTCGTCTCATTGGCCCACGCTATAGATGTCACTAACCTGTGACAAGACAGCATGCCTTGCAGCTCATAAACCTCTCTCAATGTGCAGCCCGGCGACCAAACTAGTCACAAACCTTCTGTACCAGCTCTGCTCACTCCGAGCCCGGGCAGTGCTTCAGGACAGTCCCGTGACCAGGGGACCATAATGCCCATCTGAAGCCAGGTCGAGCAGCCAGCGTGGAGGTGGACACCCCTGTTTTAGCAGGTTGCCACCTGCCTCCCTGTGCAAAGTTAATGCTCATATTTCCAGAAAAAAACCACATCTGATCGTTATCCTTGAACAGGTTCTTGTTTCAAGCCAGTATCTCTTAGGCAGAATGCTTTAATTTAGAATTTGTAGTGTTGGTGAATCCCCCACAATCCTCGGTAAATTAGTTCCAAATCTCTGCGTTAAGACTTCCGTGCCCTATTGCTAGTTTCAGTGCGGCATCGCTTTGTATCTTGTTAGATCTTTGCTGGTTTGAAGAGCTCTGGGCTATCGGATTTCTCTTCCCTGAGCAAGCAACCACAGATAATGATCAAGTCACTCTTGACCTTCTCCCTGATAAATGAAGCAGAGTGAGAGTCCGCGACCCGTTCTCCCGATTCCCTCCTGCACTTTCTCTGGTTTGTCAGTGCACTTCTGGCGTGGGATGCGCTATTCCAGCAGTGGTACCACCAGTGCTAAACTCAGAGGCACAGACTCTTTCCTTGTCCTCTGTAATTCAGGGTAGCCATTTGCCTCTTTGGCTTGAGATATGGAAATCCCTCTGAGCTAACTGCCTGCCAGTTGGTTACCCCCAGCTTCCTCCTGACAGGTGGTTCCCCTGAATGACAACCCCCCCCCCCAATATACCCAGTCTCAGTTATTAATTCCTAGGCAGGTGCTTTCACATTTGACCATCTTTGCAAACTCATTACCAAATTTTCCAGAGTGCTTTAGGGGTTAACCTATCCTCTGCTGTGTTTAACCAGCCCTTCTGGACTGCTGCTGGCTGTGTACCTTGGCAAGGACGAGGTTACTCTCTTCTCCAGGTTAACTGTTGTAGGGCCAAGAGCCAGCCCTCAGGAAGCATCCCTGCTGTATGATGCTTTTTTGCACGTGCACATGTTCAGGCCTTGCTCAGGAGGCAGGCTTATCCATTCGGGGTACACTGGGTTCATTCACTATTTATATCAGAAATATGGAACAATTGTGGCTCCAAGGCAGCTTCTGGTAGTGCCGTGGGACACAGCGTGATGACCTGAGCCCCATCCTGCTCTGCCATGCCTCCTCTGTTCTGAGCCCAAACTGTTGTCCCATGTGTCCACCAAAGGGAAAATGTCATTTGGGAGCATGAGGTGATGGGAAGGAGGGGCATTTGATCATCCAGTCACCAGTTTCTGTCTGGACATGTGGTTCTGCCTCCAAACAAACAAGTGAGAGAAAAATCTCGTAATTAAAGATTCCAATACTTTCTGAGCTGAGAGCGGGGAAGGCTCCTGCCACAGTTCTCTGCTCTTCTTAGTAGCTTGCCAGTGAAAGCAGAGCAGTATTATCCATCATCAGGCAACGGCAAAGGTCACAACTGCAATCTCCCCTCTCTGAGTGGCGAACACCACCGGTTTTGTTCTGATTTAAGTGATGTCATTGGGAATCTGTGGGATTTGCCTTTGGCTTCATGCCTACTAGCCAATTTTACAAGAAGATTAAGGAATTGTAGTAGAAAAGATCCAAACACCCCTGCTGCTTCCAAAGGCAGCCTCCCTTCTGAAAATGGCAGGAAATCCCTGCTCTTTCTTACGAGCACTAACACAGCCATTTCTGCTGTGCAGGATGCATGCACAAGGGGAATACTGTCATGGTTGACTCGTTTTTGGCCTTCATCACAGCCCTGATCCCCAGTTGCACTGCCTGCAGGTTGTCAAATCTGATGTACCATGTTTCTTGGAGCCTGACACTCCTCTTACACCCACTAGTGGAAACTGGAGAGACATGTACCAAGGCCAGCAGCACCTCAGCATGACGCCTGCAACAAGGTACTGCAAAGAGCTCTGTGCTTAGCCGCTCTGGACAGTGGAGAGCCATGTTCAACACACTGCACATCCCTGGACCACGATATCACAGTGAAGACATTCCAGGGCATGGACATATCTCAGGGCTCAGCCAGCCCCTCTCTCATGGAACGAACCAGTTTTCTGCAAAAAGCAGGGCAGCTAGTTGAGGTCACAGCACTTCCTCTAAAATTTTTTAGCAACCTGGTCTAGTGGAAAGTGTCCCTGCCCATGGCAGGGGGGTTGGAACCGGATGATCTTTAAGCTCCTTTCCAACCCAAACCATTCTATGATTCTATGATTTTATGAAAATGGCTTTCGTGTGAACCTCTTCCTACAGGTGATCTGCATGGAGCCAGCCAGGATGCCAAAGATTTTTCAAGGGTTCACTAACAGACCTGTATGGAAGTGATGAGATTGCAAGGATCCACCTCCTTTGCCGTCACCTGGTATTGCCTTGATTTCATCTGATCTGAGGACATGTCCTGTTCTTTCATCCCAAATGTGAGTTATCATGCATCTGAGATGCTCTATGCAAGCTGCTAATTCTGCAACTCTTCCTGGGGTGCCTGTTACCTGCCTGATGCCCATGGCTCCATATGGAGCTGTTATGGAGTAATTGCCTCAGATTTTTGCTTCATTTTGACCATCCCTGGGTCTGAATTGCATGCAATGGTTCCCTGCATCATGTTTTGATCCTGAGGCTGTGTGGACTTCTTTTCCTTTGGAAAATGCAAGAAGACAGGGTCCCTGATGACCAGGGTTCAGAGATCTGACCCTGAAGTTCCCAAAACTTGTGCATATTTGCCCAAAAGACTTGAAGAGAGCACTGTTAGAAAGGCACCGAGATGGATTTCCTTGGCCAGGCTGGAGACTGGCAGAACTTTCTCAGCAAATACCAAGAGATCAGCCTTTCTCCAGTAACTGGGTTTGATGTTGAGGATCAGCCTGGATTTGAGAGAAAATCCAGCCCTGACCACGGCTGACCACTTGTGCAGGTGGGTGGAGGATGAGAAGACAGTGTTGTATGAGATCAGCCTTCAACTCAGGAAGTTCCTGAGGAGTTTGAAGCTTTTTGTGAGAGGAGGAGGGTTTCAGGAAAGTGTCAAGAGAACATGAGATCATATCATTGCATTTATTTATATACCAAACCCGGCATCTGCTGCGCCCGAGCTCGCTGCAGTCCTCAGCATTAAACATTTCATTAGCCCACAGCCCCTCTGGCAGCGCTCACACCCGCACACAGGCTGTTTAGCAGCCAATCCATCCATTTAATTTCTCATTAAACTTTAGATGTAATGAATTTTTTAGTGGTCAAATGAATAAAGCAGTTAAAATAAAAAATGGCTGGATAGCAAAGGTTTGGCCTTCACTATTTTCAGCCTTTAACGATGTTGTGGTGAAGCCAAGAAGTGCCTGTGCTTGTTTGCTGGGTGAGCAGGTCTCTTCTGGGGGAGGTTCTTTGGAAATACCATCCTTCCAGCATGAGCCGGAGGCTTTGATCTGAGGAGGGGAAGCCAGGGAATAGTCAGCCACATCAACAAACATTTTGCAGAAGAAAATGTTTGGAATCTTTAAAGGGCCAGCTTTCCTATTTTCAGGTGACTGCAGTTTTTTAAAGACAATTATGCAGAAAATAAATAGCCACCACCTACCTTTAGTAGAGCTGACAGATCTTCAGATGATTAACATCTGCTACCATTTTAATTAGCTGAAAAACAATGTTTCTGAGAGTCCTGACAGAAGAGTGGTTTATGTCTGTGCACAAAAACTAACGGGTGTCTGCTAGCATTCGTGGTGTCACTCTGTATATCTGGGGTCATGGTGCATTTGGACAGAGGCCTCAGCATCATGAGTGGGATGTGTCACTGCTGGCCTTCAGCTCAGGAATGAGAGACTTTGCTGGGTGACCTCTGTCATGGCCATGCCTTTGCTTTTGGGAGGCAGCTCTCTGTGGGAGCCAGTCTCATGAGCTCTCTGAGCAATCTGCAGGTCTGGAGTTGAGCCTGGAAGCAGCTCTGTCCTTCTGAGAGCAGGGCACTGGAGAAGGCAGCTTTGCACATTGCACAGCCCTGCCATGGCGATGAACCGCCATCCTCCTGTGATGCACAGTGTGACCCAGCCTTGATGCTCTGCTGGGACAGTGGCAGGGAGTTTGGGGCCCAGGTCCAGATGGAAGCATGTACGTGCAGGGGTCTACATGTGGGTGGCTCCATGTGAGGTGGCTGGCTGAGCCCCACCGTGCTCAGTGGGGTCTGGAAGGCAGTTCAGAGCATGCTGTATTGCTCTTACTGTCTCCAGCTCTCCAGTGCCTGGAGGTCCTTCTCCAGGTCCTTCCAACCAGCCCTGTGGTAGTAGTTGCTGACCTGGCTCTCACCCCTGCCTAGCACTGGAGGTCACAATCTACAGCTGGGCTTGGGAGGGCATGATAAGATCAAGCATATCCCAAAGCAGCCAAAAGTAAAGAAGCGGCAGGAGGAAGGAGAGACCAGGAGAAGGCAAGGACACACGGGAGCAGAGGCAGCAAATCGAGTGCAAAATTGTGCCAGGAACCTGGGCAGGTGCTAGAGGAGAGAAACACCATGTGGAGGACATTGGTGGACCGTTACAGCCTGGAAGGGCTGAAGAGAAAGACAAAGAGGCAGCAGAGTGGAAAACACTCCTCCTTGGAGAAAGACCAGACACTTGTATACTGAGGGGATGCAACCTCACAGAGAAGGTAAGCAGATGTTGGAGGTGGGGAGGAGAGGCTGAGAGATGGAGAAGATGGGAACATCAGAGTGCGTGTGGAGGCGGGAGGTGGAAATCTGCAGGAGGAGTCAGGATGAAGGAGGAGTCGCCCTGCAAAGGTGGGGCGGGAGCAGTGGGTGATTGTGAGAGCAAATGAGGTACAGAGAAGACCTCTGAGTATCTCTCCCTTTTGTTGCACTCTGTCAGCTTCTCTTTATATTTGCCTTTGATGAGGTGGGGTTTTTTTATGAATAAGAACAGGGCCTGAAGTTGTACTAGTAAGGAAGAAAAAAAAAAGTGTGTTAACAAGTCTCCAGCTTCAGGGTAGAGGCTCACGCCTCGTCAGCTGGGACAGGAAGAAATCAATCTGTCTTGATGATATAGATTTACACAGTGCAACGTATATTGGACTTCACGTCTTCCTGTGTAATACCCGATATGACTCACTTCTAGGAGCTAGATTTGCTGGGCCATTGGTTTCTTATAAATGCCTGAGTTATGGTATTTATTATCATTTCTTACATGGGTTGTATTCAGGAGCCAGGCTATATACAGGCATAAGCAGCAACATTTGCCTCCCAGCAGGCGGGTTGGTACATGGGCGCGTGCGATGCCTCGAAGGCAGTCTCTGAGCTTCTCGGCAGGTGGCTGCATGCCTGGATCATGGCTGCTTTCCAGCATCACCAGTTTGATAATTTACAGAGCACAGATCTTCATTCCTGTGAGCGAAGAGTCTAATAAATAAATCAATAGAGATGCGCGAGGAATGAATTATCCAGCAGCTCCAGACAAGCTGCGGTTGATGGAGCAGAGAACCTGACCTGCCCCAGCTTAGCCAGACCTGGGCTGCCTCCATGGGAGTCCCTGGAAGCAGGATGAGCAAAGGGACTCTCCTGCATCAATCGCTGTGCTCAAGCCCAGGAAGCCCTGGTGTGTAGAAGAGAGAAAACATCAAATGGACACTTTGACACGTACTTAACATTTTATATACTTTGTGTAAAATAGCAAAAAGGAAGATTTTAAAATATTCATCTCCTGGGAAGGCAACCGGGTGGATAAAAGACTCCCAGTCTTCAGGGAAAGGGGGAGGTGATGGGGGCTGATGTATGTCTTCTTTGGTCGGTGAAGGAGACAGCAGGCGATTCCTGAGAGCCCCCGGGGTGTCCTGTGGGTGCTGAGAGTGAGGGGAGCTGCAAAAGAGCCCCCAGGCTCTCCCCACCAAAGCCAGGCACATTTGGTAGCTGTAGCCAGCACTGCCTAAGAGGCAGCAATGCCACCTCCAGGATTAAATCACAAGTCTTATCGTGGGTGATATTCTTGTCAGGGTGCCAGCACCTGCAGCCCTGTTATGAAGTGTAGTTCTCAGGTTTTATTTTGCAGAGGAATGTTTTAAGCCTCTGGCCTTGGAGAGGTTTGAAATCACTACCACAGCACAACTCAAAGGTTTGGACACTGGGGGACAAAACATTGGGTTTTTTGTTTTTGTTAGTTTGTTTTAGTTTTAGTATTCTGTTGCTAAGCCAGGCCCAAGACTGGGGGCAAGGGAGAGGATTGGATGTCTGAGTTTTAACGTTTGGACCAGTGATGCAGATACCCAGAGGCTGGAGTATCCTCCACTCAGTAGCTTACGCTACTCATACGCCTGCTCATCCTCCACTCAGTAGCTTAAATATCTGTATCCCTTCTCCCTCCATATGCAGCAACCTCAGGCACACAGGAAAGCAGGAAAAAACCTATTCAGAAACCCCAAATTAATCATTTGATACCACCCTTCAATATCACCCTTCGCTACCACATGTGAGCCGGCCCTTTGCTGGGTTCTATGAGCAAAGCTTGCTCTACTCCCTGCTCTAGACCAGACCGGAAGGTTTTTACTGCTCCTTCCCTCTCTCAAAGGGCTGAAAAATCACCCTGGGCTGTGAGAGGTGTCAAGCTGTGAAGGGCCAGATTAGCTTTTTCTTTTCCCTATTCTTCCAATAAAACAGACATTTAGCCCCAGGTGGGTCCATGGACAGCAAAGGCTCCGCTTTATCTGGGCAGAGAGGGATGCAGGAGGGGCAGTGGTTCACAGATGCATGTCCCCACTCCTGTCCACAGAGACATGGTGTCCATGGGGTGACATCTCTCCCTTTGCTGACCAGAAGCCGCCAAACTCCCTTATGGGCTCAACTGACAACCCCTTTTTCCATTCCCCTTCCCCTGGCATGTGAGATGTCTCTTCCCTGTCCAGCTCTATCTGCTGTGCCTGGTCCCATGACCTATTGGCTGTCCCATGATGCTGATCATCAACAACTCCCTGCAATGCTACAGCCTCAGGGGAGAGCGGCTGGAAAGCTGCCCGGCAGAGAGGGAC
>NW_010133945.1:0-24524 GCF_000699245.1 Pterocles gutturalis | reverse complement strand
GAGACGGTGTCAAATACTTTACTGAAATCCAGATAGACCATGTCTACTGCTCATCTCATTTCTGACAGAGAAACTAGTCACAAAATAGACACTTCTTTTGCAGAACAGGCACCTTAGCAATAGAAAATTTTAGCTTTGGTTCCTTAAAAGACTTCTCGTAGTGTGCTTCTTTGAGAAACAGCAAATCAACTAGTGTTTCGAGGTTCATGTCCCATTTTAAAAAAACACTCATAATTTTTGCTAGTGCTTCCAACCACCTCATGAATTTTTATGTTGTCGTCTTCAATATTTGCACGCACCTTTGCATAGCATAAACTAAAAAAAACCCCTTCGCTTTCTTTTCCATGTTTCCACCATGCAGTGACTGTAAATAAATAAAAATGGGACACATTTCAGTACTGAATTAAAACCAGTTGATTCTGGCACCATGATTTCTTTGTATGCAGCTACCGTAGCTTATCATAGGATACAAAAAAGTCACATTTATTGCTGAGTACAGCCAGGCAGGAGTTTGATTTAAGGCAGTACGTAATTCCTTTAAACATTGAATTACCTCTCTGTGAGCTGTTAGCAGATGACACAAATCTAAGTCTTGTTTCAGACTTGCACTTACCCTACTTCACTACTGTGAAACCACATCTACTATATCGCTTTAAGGGCTTTGAAGGTTCAAACTGGTGATCATAGAGAGGGGTGAAATGCTTATAGCTTTGATGAGATCTAGTATACATATTATGAGAGGCTGAATTTAAAATATTAATTCTTACAGAATGAGTGACAAAGTAAATATTTTTTTCAAAATCCTCTTCCTGTTTTCATTGACTGTGAATGGTCATTAACTATTTTAAAGAATGGGATGGTCAGTCATATTTAACTAACTCTTTACATAATAAAAAAAATGTGGATCTTAGTATTTTCAGTGAGACCTCTTGATATGCTTGAGTACTAAAGCAAGGACATTTATTGCAGATAGCTCTCATTAATTGCTCTTGCTGAATTATTTTTTCATTAGTATGCCAAGACGTTAAAATTAGAAGTGATAATACTTACGGTGTGAATACTAGTTCTTACGTTCTTTAGAGCCTCAACACCACTATACATTTTGCCAAACAAAGAAGGAGCCTATTCTTATTCCCTCTCTTCACTGCCTAGTCCCCAGGTCCTACCAGAGTGCCCCTGAGAAGAAAGCAACGACCAGTTTTTATATGTATTTTGCAAAAGGCACATTAAAACATGCACAATCCTTGTGTGTGACACTAAAAGTCAGAACAGACAATTTAGCCATCATGAAATCCTTTTGAACTGTAACTGACTAACGTCTCTTTTCATCACCTCTGTGATTTCATTCTCATCTGAAACATGTCTAGTTAATAGGAACAAAGAGTATCCTTAAACCTCTCTTGTCTTATTCAACTCCCACTGAACCAAGTGTTCCCGTGTTAACTCAGACCATCTTTTTTCTGTTCCACATGCTTTTTTTCCTTACTACCCCACAGTTGCAAATACAGCAATTCAGAAGAAGTTAGCCATAGAGTTTGCATGTAGAGAAATAATGCTACACAAAGAAAATCACATGCAGTTAAGTAATATTTTGTCTTGACAGTGGTCAGTATCTACCTGTGACTAAAAACAGTTTCCCTGTGCAAAAGGAAACCAGAGCTTCTCATGTGAGTGACAAACTGAGTATTTATGAACACACGCACACATGTTTATATGAATGGACAGTAAACATAAATTGTAGCTTGAAGGAATAATTATGAATTTATTATCAACTATAAAAGAACATGGTATGTATGAAAAGTTAAACAATGTAACTTTAAAATATTTTGTACAATAGTTGGTGGGAAAAAAGCTAAATGGTGAAATAACATTTTTCCTACTATTCCAGTATAATAAAGATTTTAATCATGCCATGACATTTTAGCATTTCATTTGTCACAGTAGATGTCGACTGCAGTCCTCACTGTAGACAGAGGACCTTGCAGGCATCTGCTGTGTAGCAATTGTCTGAGGTTAAGAAGTCTCTTGATCAAATGATCAAGATTATAGGAAAAATTGTAAAGCCTGAAGAAGTAGTAATAGCAACTTGAGGGAATAAATCAAGAAGAACCCATTAACTGTTAATATCTTAGCATCTTAAAAAAAAAACTGATTATATTTTAAAGTACACTTTTCCACTCGTCTTTTAAATTTATTCTTCCTTATTCTAAAGCTTCCAGGATTCTTTTGTTTCTGACCAAAATAAGGCAAATCTCTTATATCCCGTATGTTTGCTGTAGCTCTAGTAAAGTGCTATTTCAGCTCATCTAAGAGCAGAAAAATATGAAAGAGGAAAAAGAATATATTAAAAAAAAAAGAGCACTTTACTGTGTGATATTGTGGAGAACTTATACTGTCTATCAGGTGATTATACTACTAACTTTACTTCTTTGGCATGTGCAACAATCAGAGAATTAGCAAATTATTATTTGGAAAAAAGTTAATATCAGCAAATACATTTCGTAAATACATACCAGTGATATTTAAATTTTATTTTGATTTGCCTGTAATAATCAATAACGCCACTGTAAGTTTACACTAATTGCCAAAGGTCTGAAGAAAAATAAGATCAACAACAGCTGTAACATTGTCTGCCAGGATGTCTCTTTGTTAGACATATATTTTACTGGTTTGATAATACCCTTTCCTGACATCAGATTGCAGCAAGACGTGATGAGATCTTTGCAGCAAAAAGCTGCCACTTTGCACTGAAACAAGCCTAATAACCTAAAACCCAAAAGATGTAGTATCCTTGAGACAGAGTCTTCACTGACTCTTAGTATGAACAGAACCACTATGTTAGTCATGGAAAGAGGATAGTTAGATGGCAAAACTACTACACAGTAGTTAATGAAGAACAGAAGTTAAAGGAGTTCTAATGTATTTCACCTCACCCTGTACAACATAATGAAATTATATTTGCCATTACTGCAACGCAGCTGGAAATAGGGTATTGAATTTTTACTGAGTGAAAACCTGCTGAAACCAAATGCATTGAAAATGCAGTGAAACTAAGCAAGAAATTCAATGTATATTTGGGTAATTGAACTTTGAATGTGCATGGCAGATGATTTTTCTAGATATTAGAAACCTGTGTCACATAGCACCAAGACATGTTTTCTCATTCTTCTTTCCAGTCAAGAAGTTTCTGTCTGCCTACAATTTAAGGAATTGACTTGTCTGATTTGTCTATTTGAGCATGCTCACTGGAAAACCTTAACGTCTGTTTTATTCTTTCTACGATATTTGATGGTTTGTGACTCACTTTTCAGATGGCCAATCTATAGGGATTTGTTAATGGGAAGATACTACTTCTGCTTTTCTAAAACCATTCAGGGATAGTTTGTCATCCCTAGCTGGAAGACAGTAAGGTTACAAAATATTTGTAATTTTGAAGAAAAGGTTAGGATGCTTACAATACATAAGATATAAAAATTAGAATAATGAGGTGAAGAAAATACTTTTTCTAAGTGAAATTTTGTGTATTTCCTGTTCATATAAGCACTTCACTCATTCATATCTTTTTACTTGTGCTATTAAGACCTGTTGGTAGGTTCAGAAACCTGCTTTAATTGTCACTGAAAAATTACTGGGCATTGGCTTCATCAAAAGTCCCATTCATGCCTCCCAACTGTCATTGGACAGAGAAAATAAGATGGCTCAATAATTTATATCAACGCCCTAAGACAAGTACCCGGACAACCTTGTACCCTTCCAAAACTAGAAAAACTGCCATAAAGTTTTAATCAATTTCTATGGGTGTGTGTCTTTAATAGGATAAACATCTTTATCTGCCTTGATTTAATGTTGATTTTCCCTTAAGACTCCTATAATCTAGTTGGCAAACATAGAATGGTCTCCTTAGTTATTCCTCAGCTTAAATTTACAGACATTCATACAAACTGAGTCTAGCAACTTAAACTTGAAGCTACTTTGGAAGATCAGGGAGAAGATATCTGTTAATACTTCTACCTGTCATTTTTTAATGTGTTTCTAAATAAACTGCATCCATGGGTAATAATATACATGAGTGAAATGCAAATTATGGTGCATGGAGTAATGCAAACTGGATGTGTCAATATTGCTTGGTAGCTTGAGTACCTGAGGAGAACTTCTGAGATCAAATTTGCTATGCCATCATCTGCTCATGCAGGATACTTTCCTAGTCATAAGCATGTATGATCATAAATGTTTCAGAAAGTGTTCTGAGAACATAAAGAGAAGCAGATCATGGAGCTCTGTTTCTTGGATCCTAACAAATCTCATTTAAGTACTTTACAATTCAGTGCCCTGATTAACTAAAATTGAAATGGATGGAAGTATAGCCCCCTACTGAGAGTAAGTATGATCAGACTTGTTTCTCTCTGGGCTATTAAACCATATGATAGAGAACTCTTGCTTTACTGCCTTTGAAAAAATAAAAAGTTTTTGCCAGGAAACATACACTGTCTGTAACATTTGGAGGTCTTCTGAAAGTGTTTTGATAAAAATAGATCAGAGTGAAGACTCGGAGACAAAATGTGGTCATAAAGAATTGTGACCTCATCTTATGTCAGGACATTTTTAGTTGTATTGCATTGTTTCCCTATGTTGGTGAAAATGTTATCGCAGTCTGATTGCTCAAGGCCCTGACCTGCAAGATAGAAAATATTTTGAGTGAGATTTTTCAGTGTAGACCAAAACCTGTTTTGAATCTTATTGTCCAAGTAAATACCCTAACCTTTACACTTAAAATGCACACACTTAAAGCATTCAAAGGTCTCTATTTTATTTTGAATCAAAAAATGAACACAAATCATAGTAAGAAAGCAGTTATTATATTGGGCTGTGTTCTATTCACAGATCTTGCAGCTTAAGGCAATGATCTGTATCAGCTTTACAGAGGATTACACAGTCTCTTGGTATTTCATAAGACACCAGAAATTCAACTGGTCACTTATTTTCAGCTTATAACAAAAAAAGGCCCAGGGACCTGCTATTAATATCACTTTATTATTCATGTCACCATTATTAGGCTTCCTTTAAAAACATTCTAAGTGGTATTTACCCACAAACTGGTACTTGAACAGCTTGTATAATTTGTGCCTCCCTCAAAAATAAGTCACTATCAAAACTTTCATGTCCCCGGATACGTGACTATATACCATTAACAATGTCTGGTTTCCCACATGACCTTTTCTATATATTTGGAACTGCCTTATTATTCTTGACACCACCAGTATTTGACACCACATGAAAGATATCAAAATGAGTGTCTTCAGGTGTAATTGCTAAATGAAATCTTGTCTGACGTTTCATTACATCCTGGAAGAGCTACATTCTCTTTTTGCAATGGCTACCCTGTAGAAATAGTAGAACGTACTTCTCAAGGGTGTTTCGTAGACAGAAAGGCATTTTCTGCACAGAGTGTTTTTACATTATGGAATACTTTGATGATTTCAAAACTCTAATCTTATATTAATACATATGACAATGTAAGACACTCTTGTGATCACATGAACATTTGTTGCAAACCTAGATATGTCTTCGCATCTCACTTTTCAAGCTACTAAAGAATGCAGAGATAAATTGTCACAGATTGTTTGTCCCAAGGACAGTGAACTGTAGGTGTCAAAGCAGAGAAGATTAATTAGTCACCTTTCACTATCTCAAGGTCAGAGGAACAGGTTTTTGTAGTTTGCATAAAGTTATCATCTATGCTCTTGTATGGTCAGAATGTCCCTCTACATTTTTCCCCCCCTGTACCATCAGTATGAGTAGCTATGAGGAAAAGACTGTGATACTGAAGTCCTACTTTGCAAAGTGTTTTGGTCATCATCTAGTCTTTGTGTAATTATTTTCTTCATGGAGTCAGCTGATCATGCAGTCATCTTGACTGTATTTTGATAAGTGGGTAGTCTGATGCTGAAGTCTCTTTATCTTCACATGCATTGTCATGTGTTTTGGATCTTTTTGATGCATGTCAGGATACTGAAATTTTGAAGGCTTGTAATTCTATGTGTTTAAAGTTCATATGTGGTAAATGACTGTCCATCCTCATTCAAGCTTTCCTCTTATGATGTCTTTGAAAAAGCTTAATGCTACATTAATGTTGAAAATAGGTTCTTCATAATTTCTAATGCACTGTGTGATGTCTGTTCTGTCACAGATGTTTAAAATTTTACCCCAGTCAAAATTATTTTATTTAAAACATCCTGTAACAGTCACATTTTGCACCATTAAGGATTGATCTAGTGACAACTATTGCTCAAGTAAAAAGTTCACAATTTGATAACTTTTTAAAAGCTCACTGTACTCCTGTAATTGATGACACACGTCTACAATCTAGAGGCACATAGTTTTATTTTACCTGTGAAAGTAAACACTTCAAGACTGGCCATGCTATTCAAATCAGATTGGTCCACAATCATATTATACTTTAAGAAGAGTAGACGGAATAGGTACGTTAGAATTTTAAGAGAGAAGAAGCTTTCTCTTGTCGTGCAGGAAGATGACAGAAAAGTTGTGACAGACTCTCCAGAAAGTGTTCTGCTTTTTCTGGAACATGGCCAAGCCTTACTAATGCAGTTCTCAAAAACGTCTCATTCACCATGGAGCAAACACTCCTTTGCATCTATGACATCTGTGAGGCACATAACAAATAAACCTACTAGTTAACATCATCATCATGCTGTTATTTTTGTTTCTGTTCTATTCTCTCTTCATTTAGTCATTCAAAAAACAGAACATTTGCTCCCATACAGACTGCCATGTCCAAACCTAAAGTAGTTTAAAAGAAGAATCCAGTAAATCAATAATTAAGCAGTTATGGTGAAATCAAGAAAGGAAAGGAAATTCAGACTTTGATTAAGGATGAGAGACAGGCTTTGAGACCAAGAATTTAAATAGTTTTTTTCCCTAATATATAGCTAAGAGTATTGTGTTGTATACTGTGGTTATAGCAAGATTTTGGGAATATAATTCATTAAGTACATTCAAAACACATGTAAATGTGGAGTACACTGTGGACTAAGTAACAGCAAAACTTCTGAATGAATTGTGTTTCTTTCCTTTTGCACCTTGAGTCATACAGTGAGTGAATTTCATTCCTTCTCTTTTAAAAAAATGGCCTTTTAATGTGGCATTATGAAAAGTGACAAAACTTAAACAACCTCTGTTTTACTCAGGACTGTGAAACAGAGAAAACATTTTACTCAAGATTTGGCTTCTATTAAAGCCTAACTTTAACTTTTCTGTAAAGTTCTGTAAAATTAGCGTTGGTCTGTTGGTTTTGGGGGGTTTTGTCTGTTTGGGTAGGGTTTTTCTGCACTCTTCATAGCAGTCTGTAGCAGACCTGAGCTGTAGAATTAACAGTTCATTCCCTATATTGACTAAATTTAAGCTGAGATTTTGCCTCTGGGAATGTGCATGAATCAGATCAAATAACAGAGTATATATTTCAAGCACTAAAGCTATGTAACTGGCTACAGGTTTTTACCCAAATTGCAGAATAAGCACAGGCTGTGAGACATTACTGGTGTACTGACAGTGAGTCTGGAAGCCAGGATTTCCAGACTCTGTAGCTGCCTGGTGTTAAATCAGAGACTACAGAAACCCTAGGAAGGATGTTTGGCCAAGAGAAGACATTTCTGCTCACCCCTGGAGTGGGTAGAACCTGAAAACTCTAGACTCTTAATCTTGTTCAGGGACACTTAGGAAGACTAGGAGCCCTCGGGACTTCCAAGCGCCTCAGGGAGCCTTGAATACTGCAAGAGCTCTGTGGTCACCAAGCCAGAGAAAGATTGTTTGACAGGACTCCCTTGGAGCTTGAGAATCTGAACATCTTCAAATCCTTGTGATTTGCTTGAGAATATACAGGGAAAAAAAGGAAGAATCTTCCAGGTCCTTTGTAGCAGTTGGTTTAACTAGATGCCTGACAAGGAAACATCTAACCCTGAAAGAACCAGAATCAACCAATGGAAGTCTGTACCATACTAGTACTTGGCCAGCAATTCATGTGAAATGACCAAGTCCGGGTAAAAATTTCCTTCTTTTGAGACTTATCATACAAATTGCATGCAAATAATACTTTGATGTGCATTTTTTTTGCAACAGAGACTGAAAAGCATGCTAATAAAAATATTTTTGAAAATTGTACATTACATCAAACCAAAATCTTGTTCAATGTCCTGTCCCTCGCAATCAACAAGAGCAGATTCTTAAAGGAAAAAAGAAACAACGTAATTATCCTTCAGCTTTCCCAATTCACTCACTTCATGTCATTAATAATTCTGTGGGGCACCCATCGTATCTGTTGTCAGTAGTCTGTCTGCAAACCTATAGAAGCTACTCCATTTTTATCAACGGTCTACCTGTCTTTTGAACCAAAAGTTTTCATTTTAGTGTAAGGTTCTTTTAGGTGGGATGGACATGACTGTAGGCAATATGTAAAAATGTGCGTTCTAACCAATTTGCCTGTTTTGTTATTTTTTCTATTACTGATCATAGCTAACGTTCATTTCACCTTTTTCCCTCTGAAAAATCAGTCTGATATTTTCAAAGAGCTGCCTATAAGAAGTTTAAGAGCTCTTTCATTCATCATAATAAGGTCAAGTTTGTTATTATGAGTATCTCTCTGGGTGATTCTCTTTTAAATTAATTACCTTGTATTATCTCATTTGAGTGGATGTGACATTTTATCTTCCAGATTCTTGAGGCTTCATCCAAATATTGTAAGGTCCTTTTGTAATACTTCACATTCAGCTTTGACTCTTCTGTATGATTTTGTGTTCTCAGAAAGCTCTGTCACATTATTGCTCATAAAATTTTCAGATTTGTGAACTTATTTAACAACAGAGACCCAAAAAGTTTCCTCTGAGAAGTCCCTGTAAGTTTGAAAACTGACTGTTTATTCCTGTGGTTTTTTTTCTTACCATGGGAAAATCTTACCTGGTATATACCTCTGACATCTTAGTTTATTTAGGAGCTCTTGTGTAGAATATACCGAAAACCCAAGAACGATCTGTTAACCAGATTGCTTTTTATTTTCTCACAAGTTTACTGCTGTCTCGGAGAGCTCTGGTGGATGTATCAGACATGGCTTTCTTCTACAAAAGCTGTGTTGATTCTTTGTAGCATGTGGTACGTACCCTCAGGTGACCTTTTCCTTTTACTTCGACCATTTTCCCCACTGTGGAGCTCAGGCTGATCTATAGTTATCCAGATCATTATCTAGATTTCTTTCACAAGCCACTGTCACCTTTTATTCCTCTAGCACCAATTCCAGTTTAAGCAGTACTTTAAACTTACCTATAAAGAATTGCTCCAGAGAGGGAATAACCTCACCTACTCTGTGATGAAAACCAATACATAGAATTTATCTATTTATTTTTCTGGTAAAACTTTAGTTTTCTTAAATATTCTCCATATGTTGTTTGTATCTGCCTTGTATCTATGACTCATATATCTTCCCTGTCAGCTTTTCATTAAACAATGAAGCAATGGAAACGAAATGAACATATTCCTTTTTCCACTACGTCATGTACTTATGATTCTGAAAGTAGTATGAAATCCATCGCTAATCCTATTAAATTTTTCATCTTATAACTCAGAATGTGAATGTGTCTGATGGTGGACTTTTTTGGCAAATAAAGCATTTCATTAAATGAAACAAGTGATATGTTTAATCAGTTCAGATCTACTGTGGAAACCAAACCTGATCAATAGGATTTTTTAAATTGAAATAATTTATTGTGCAAGGGTAAAAATAACTGTATGATGAATTTGGGTCCATTTTTTAAGTGGATTTCAAAGTTAAGAACAGTATAAATTTTGTAACACAGTAATCATCATGCAAAAGGATGAGCAAACTATAACTCTCAAAGCATTCTTGAATTAACTTCTGAATGACCTCAGAAATGTTATCTCCTTTTCTGTGTGGCAAGTGAGTTTATGAATATTTTGAAAGTGAACTGGTATGACTTATGAGGATTACTGCTTTATTATTTTCACAAATGCCATCATCTGACTGTTCCTGAGATTTATTAGAAAATTTAGGGATTATCTGGGAATTATTTAGATTCCAGCAAGCATGTTCTGATCACAGGACCTTGTGCTAGACTGTACCTTCATATTATATGCTCTGGATAAAGCATAAAGACCTTTGTGCTTACTTTGACATTTGTCTTTTTTCTTGCTTATTAAGGCTTTGTGCAGAAGCCGGCTGTGAGAACCAAACTCTGATTAGAAGCAGCAACCAAAACGCGCAAGGTGAGCAATAGTGAGGGGCATCGTCTCATGTGCTAGCCAGGAGGGAAATGAGGAAGGAATACTTGGCACCCCAAATGTCTCAGGTATGTGATGCCATATTAAATCCTGTACCACAAAGAGCATAAATAGTGTAACTGAACGAAAACTGCAATGCTTTCCATAAACCACTGAGAAACCACTTAAAGCATCCCATAGATAATCTTGCAGGTGGAGTAGTTTGGCAAAGAGTTCCTCTGCAGGTAGTTTGGAGGGAGGGACTATAAGTGTTCAGCCCACAGTTTATCTTTTGAGATGTCTCTTTTTTGTACTCTTCTTTTGTGATCTCTGTTTAAGCCAAAGACTAGACTGATGATAATATTTAAGTGTAAAATCTAGTTCCTTTACTGGGGAAGTAAGATTCAACTGAGCAGCACCACTGCACCGAGGGCAGTGTAAGCCCAGAGTCTTGTGATACTTAAACACGCTCAGCTGGCCCACGGCATTGTGTCAATATATGGTGGATTTGGATCCAGAAAGATTCAGGTTGGATATTAGCATAACTTTGTAATAATAGGGCTACTGAAGAATGAAAGGAAAATGACCATCAGGACTATTTTATATCCTTCATTAGAGATTTATAAGGACTGGCTTCACAAACATGTATCAGGAATGGCAAACACATAGTTGATCTTGCCTTGTGCTGGAGAACTCAGTGATCCCTCTTAGCTTTATTTTCCTATGATTCTATGAAAATTTGAAAATAAATATTATAAAACCTTCAAGATGCTCCCAGACTGCAGTAATGGAGCCATATAATATTTTGAACAAATGACACCAGTGCTGTCTTCCTGGGACACTTGCCAGGTAAGTGATTTTGAAATACAGTTTTCTGAACTGAATCCTGCAATTTATTTCCAGTGAAGCCTTTATTCTTAAATGTATATAAATAAATTAGGCATCTTAACAGAAGGGAACACGTACTGATGGTTAGGAATTTATTAGCATGCTATAAATGCTAATAAATATAAGTGCCTCTATAAAGAACATTTATCTGACTTAGTCCATTTCCTTTTTGACCTTTGGAGACCTCTTTGAATTCTAATCTCTGTGCAGGTCATCTGCAAAGTAACATGCATACGTAGATGGCAGAGGGTTGTATGAGTCTCTTCTGGCTTTCAAGACTTTTCACATTGTCAATGGAAAAAGGCAAGATTTCTGTGGTCAAGGGTTCATTTTGGTATAAATTTTAAAGATGAAATCTAATCAATAGTGTTAATTAATGCAATGTAATTTACTTATGACAATATGTATAAAATTGAAAATTACCTTTAAAAGTACCTGAAAACATAAATATAATATACATTCAGAAGTTAGGTACACTATATGTGAGATTATTGGATGTCCTAATAATACCCGTTGTTTGTACAACAGTGGTATAGACCCTGATTAATTTATCACAATCTATTTTTTTTCTAAAAAGACTTTTTTCCCACAAGAGCAAAGCAATAGCACCATCTAGAAGTAAACTTTCAGTTTTGTGTTAGTATTTTCATATCTATCTCTTCTTTCCTTCCTGCTGGGTGGAAGATAGACCTAAGGTGGTTCTTAGTCTCCTAATTTGTTCAAAATTGGGTGGATTTTATTACTTTTATTATTTGTATAAGGCATTAGAAATTTAACTCAAATTCATATCCCTGTATTTAAAATAAAGTCATTATAAAACTTTTCAGTGAAATAACTGTCATAAAAATAAGGAATTAATTAGCAATTAGCAGAATTGTTTTCCTTTACATCAGATTGAGAATCTGACATTCTTGACATTTTTCCAAAGCATGAAGATAGAATCAGATACTTGGCAGAAAAAGTCTACACAAATGGATAAAGCTTAGAAAAGAATAAGAAACTGAGAATGGACCTTAAAATTTAAAGTGCTGAAAAATTTAAGATAAGCCGTGATATACCATACAGGATATGTCCTCATATCAGTAACGCTGGATCAATATTAACATGTTACATGACAATAGTGCAGCTTGCAAAAAATTCCCTCTCATATAATACCATGATAATCCTGTTAAAATTTCTCCCATAAAAAAGATGATGACATAAAATTTTACTGTAGACAAAAGAACAGTTACTCAAGTGTACAGTACATCAAAAGCAAGTTTCACTGATCCCAGCTGAGTGAATGGCCAGCTCATTGAATGGTTAAACTCATTCTCTGAACAGAGAATGGAAGATTGAACATCCCTCTCTGGGTTTCTCTGCTGGTAATGTAAATTCAGGAGCAAAAATTCAATAATGCTCTTGGTGTGGATATTTATGCTTTACATTTGGAGTTTCAGTCTTCAGTTCTGCAGCTGATCCTATGTGATGCCTGAGCTGAAGAAGCCTCATGGACTGTCCAACACAGTTTTTGTGTTGCACCAATCAGTGTGTCTAACACCATTTGAGTATTTGATATCTCATTGTCTTGAGTATGCAGTGGAATGTTTTGCTTTGGGTTTATTATCTTATAAACATATTATATATTGGAAGGGCTAGGATTTTTCCAGTGCAGCAGTTTGACAGAAGACGGTTGTTTGGTTTCTTGTTCTGGTTTTGTTTTGTTTTGTTTTGTTTTGTTTTGTTTTTTTAATTAAAACTTAATGACTTGTTGAAGTGAAACGTATTGTGGTAATGAGCTAGTTTCAGGAAAACATCTTTTGGGAAATGTTTCTTCTGTTCAGCATTGTATTTTTCAGGGAAAGTAAATAAAAAAGGCCGTGGTCAACATCTTGATAATTACATATGATGCAACACCCTTAGATTAAATCTGTAGTCTGAATCAGATTTACAGAATAAAATATACTGGAACCAAGATTTCTCAGATTCCAGATGCAGGTTTTCTGTCCAACCCTTTAAAAGACTGTTGGAGAAGACAAGATCAAAGAGATTAACCTTGTAGCTGTGAAGAAAGAGGAGTATTTTTCTGTCCTCTGATTCATAGTGATGATAAAGCCTTGCGTCAGTTTCTTAAACTTTATCTGATGCTCTTACAGGATAGACCTGTAAACTACAACAAACTTTTGATTCTTTTTTTTCTTTTTTTTTATTAGGAGAGTAAGCCACTTGTCTGTGTCTTCCTCCCCAAAATTTGAATTGAGCTTTTATTTTCCTTGGGCCCTGGCCATAATTCAATTCAATTAGAAATTATAGGGAAAGTCAAGCATCACGGAGAGGGAAGGACAAACCTAGTCTGTTGCTCTTGTCAAAAATATGTGCTTTTTAAATCTTGCAAAAGTTGGAATTGGGAAGTTTTGTGGTGATGTTTATTGCATTACTGCAGTTCAACTACGAGGTGAGATAAGCATGACAGGCATAAGTAATAATGCAGATCATGCTGTGCAAAGGAGCTTCGTACATGGATACCTGAGATAGCCCCAAGCAGTGCTGATACAATCATGTGGCACACACAGCATCCTGTTCTAGAAAACAAACCACGTTTCCCATTGGTGCCTTGTAGCTCAAACTTCTTCAGGCCACAGTGATTATCCTGTTGTAGATTCCTGTTTGTCAGCAAGTGGGATCAGTATGACCTTGGGAACAGCCTTGCTGTGCTCCATGGCACCCTGCAGACTTAACTGCTGAAACTTTCACTGCTCCATGAGGAGACAGAATTGCCAAACAGGAGACTGAAATGTTGTAGTAGAAAACAACCTGCTTAAAACTTAAATTTCTTCACATGTAGAGTACCTTCCTTGCGTATATTGTAATTTAGGACAACCTGGAAAAGTTGTAAATTTACAAAGCATAGGAAGCACTACTCCAGAGCTTCAGATAAGAAGTGTTTTGAACCTTACATATCCTGTGAACCTATAGGTGGCAATTGTCATAACTTCAGAACTGAGGTCTGGCATCTTATATGACATGAATATGGTGAAGATCTATTATGTACCGGTTGATTTTCCTAGTCAGCACAAGTTGCAAGAGAATCAATAAGAAAAATGGCACAGTATAAACAAAAAATATAGTATATGATCTCTCTAACTTTGGATTTTTTTCTTTTGAGTTAGTTTATAAATACCAGGATATTCCTCTAATATATTTCAACTTACATTCAAAATGTATTAAATGCAACCAATTTAGACTTTTTTAAAAATTTCATTTTCTAAGTACAAAGAAGCAGGACATTAATATTTAGTGTTCTTTTAATTAAAACAGCAGTTTACTCTAAGCCCTGAAATTAATTACTTTTTGAACTGCTTCTCTGCTTTACTAATAGTGTTTGGCAGTTTTAAAATAGAATAGCTAAACTTGAGGCTATTCATTTTAGGAAGCTAATGTAGAATACACTAAGTAAGCCGAACACTAATTAAAAAAACTGTCATGTGCAAGTGCATACTATTCGTTTAACCATGAAGACCTCTGTGAAAATTTGCATATGTACACTATGAATGAAAAGCCATTCAAAAGATGGAAATCAAAGCTAATTTTAACATTATTGACCTAATGATACTATATTTTGCCTTGGCTATGACTTTAAAGACAGATGATTATTTTTTCATGAGCCCAGCCCTTGGAAAGAAATAGTTTACATTTTGCAGGAAACGTGTACTAAAAATGTTGGGGTTTAACGTATTTTTCCTAACTATGAAGAAGTGTTATAGGACTTAAATGACAGAACATGTATTTTAAATAAGAAATTAAGAAAAGTTTTCACCTGGTAACAACTTACTGATGTAAATAATAGTCAAGGAAGGACTCTGTCTTTATAGTTATCTTCTTGGAGAAATTACAACCTTAACACCTACTAACATTTTGTCCCATAGTGTAATATAATAATTTTGCCTCATTTAGAATATTTTTATTCCAGTCTCCTAAAAGCAAAAGCCCAATGCATGCAAAACAAGAAAACACCCCAAACGACTTCAGGTGTTAATAAAGTAGGCTCCTACATAAGGCAACTGACTTCTGGAAGCAATAAAAAGACCCAAGTAAGGACAGATGTGACATCAGTGTGCCCTGTGCCATTATAGGCAGGGACTGGCAGTGTGAACAATAGGTGATACTATCCTTTTTTAACCCCAGTAGAAAGCCCCACACAGCTGCTTGCTCACTTCCCCTGCAACGGGATGGGGGAAAGAACTGGAAGGACAAAACTGAGAAATCTGTGAGTTGAGGTAAAGACAGTTTAACAGGTAAAGCAAAAGCTCTGCACTCTAGCAAAGCAAAATAAGGAATTCATTCACTACTTCCCATCAGCAAGCAGGTGTTCAGCCTTCTCCAGGAGAAAAGGGCTCCATCATGTTTAATGATTACTTGGGAAGACAAATGCTGTAACTCTGAATGTCTACCCTTCCCCCTTCTTCTCTGAAGATTTTTTTGCTGAGCATGACGTCCTATGGTATGGAATATCCCTTTGGTCAGTTGGGGTCAGCTGTCCCAGCTGTGTCTCCTCCCAGCTTCTTGTGCACCCCCAGCCTCCTCACTGGTGGGGTGGTGTGAGAAATGGAAAAGGCCTTGGCTCTGTGTGAGCACTGGTCAGCAGTAAGGAAAACATCCCTGTGTTATCAACGCTGTTTTCAGCACAAACCCAAAACCATACAACCTCTTATGAAGAAAACTCTATCCCACCCAAAACCGGTACAGGTACACAGGCTTCCAGACATGAACACTCCCTGCAGCAGCAATTGCCAAACCCACTTGTGTAGGTGCTGCTAGGACAGTAACTCTTTCGAGTGCTTTTCGTGTTCTGCCTGAATCAACTGTTCCTATTTTGGGGACGCTATCACTTGAATTTACTCGTATTGCTGAGAACCTCAGTGTGATTCTCTTTCCACTCATCATCACTGTGATTAAAGCTCAAACACCTCCTGAGGGTGTAGGCTGGGTGGTATGATCCTGAATTAATCCAGCTCTGGTGGAGGTTGTCTCCAAATACTTCTGTCACGTGAATTCAGGTCTTCAGAAGTATTTAGATTTCTACTGTCAGATGTTGATCTGATATTTAATAGTGGAGCTTCCTGGGTTTTTAAGCATTTGTAATGAAGCAGTTTTACCTGAGAAGAATTAAGACTGCAATGTTATCCCTTAATGTCTAAGTATCAACATGAGGAGCATGTTACATTTGCCTTCATATATCTACTCTTTTGATTCCCTGACAACCTTACCTTTTCTCCCCACCTCAAGAGTAAGCGCAGAACAATACAATGCAAGTCTAAACTATGTGTTAATCTAGAAGCTAGTAAATAAAATAGGACTTCATTTGGATTTATAAATGTGTATCCAACATCTTCAGTGAAATTTTGTTGTTTTACACCAGCTGACCAAGCTAGGTTTCTGCTTCTAATTCAGTGACCCCATGTAACTCTTCCTCTTCTACTGTAAACTCAATCTGGTTTTCATTACATCTTTTACTTACTTGTATCTTTACAGTATATACTATACGTATAGCTCACTTGCTAGATTTAGCAAAGATGCTGACTTGGCAGTTAGCAAATTGCATGCAGCATTCAAATTCCTTTTCTCTAAGAAATTATAAAGAAGTGCCCTTTTTGAACCATGACTGCAGTAATGAATATTTTCATGGTATCTAACAATAACTAATTTGAGTCCAAAATATGTGACCTGCCACTGCCACTTACTTTCTCACATGAAAAGTTTGGTGAGATGGCACGATTCATGCTCTTCTTTCCATGCACATTACAAACATTCCATTTAAGTCATAAAGATGACCTACCCTGGTTCCCTAATGTAAAAAAAGAGTATCTGTCTTAAAATTTAAACTAAGTCCTATTAATAATCCCCTGGAAAAATGCATTTAATCACAGCGTTCTGCTTCAAATCTAATGAAATAAAAATTATTTGAACTTTCCAATAGTTCTTTTAAGATCCCATATTAAGTAGGAGAAATTAGGCTGTTTTGTCTTAATAAGGAGGTAATTTCTTTTGTCAATGCCAAAGAGAATATTTAATGTGTTTCAGGAAAACATGCAGGTGTCTTTATAACTGAACCACGCCTTAAGATGCAATGAAGGACAAGTACATACAGTCCCTACGGATGTCACATTATTTTCAAATATCGTTTTCAGGTGAGACCCCCATTTGGTGTTTGGACATATTTACCCTAAATACATAGGGCATTAATAAATTATTAAATACGTATTATTAAATAGGACAAAGAGTGCAGGGAAAACTTCAATGGGATGGCTCAAAGGTAAGTGGAGATGAATCAGCTAACAGTTAATGTCACCAAAACTTGGCTATACAGTCTACTTTACCTGCATATTGTGCAGAGCTCCCAATGGTATCCATCATTAAGCTATAATTTATTACCACAATAATTATTTGCCTTATTTCCAGGCATTTCCTGTTCACACATGGAAGACCAATAGGCAAATGAATGCACTGTTATTGTATTTGCATGTAATTAGTTAAAGACAATACAGGAGGAATTTTCTATTCCCGCATGACTCAAAGGGGAAAGTTCTCTTTCAGAAGTGCAACAGGAGCAAGGCCTTGAACTGTCTTACTTGCGTGAGCAGAAAGTTTCCTGGAGTTCACCAGCAGCTTCTGTTGGGTACCTATGGGCACTGGAGTCCTCCTAATGAGCATGCAGTCACTTGATTTTATTGAGAAATCCATCCTATTATTTACATTTTACTCCTCCAGTTTGGAGTCTTGCAATTTTATCAGGTGTGTTCGTTTTGGAGTAACATTTTCTACAGCTGGCATCATATGGGGAGGATTATTTTTTTCTCCCTTTTTTTAGAATTGAACAAAATCTCTGTAAGGACTCCTTTTAATTTCAGTAAATATGGAAATGAATGCTATGACTCCTTTGAGTATTCCCACTTGAATTGGCATAGCTCAAAAAAAATGAAGTTAGAAACCTCAAAGTTGGCTTACTTCTAGTCTTCATTACACAAGATAAAATGGTGCTATTATGGATGCCTAATTCCAAAATACTGCATACGCATGTGACTGTGTTTAGGCATAAACATAACATTTGATTTTAGGAAGATTTAAAAATGTGAAATGTAGTTTAGGATAAAAAAGTGAAACATGGCCTCGATATTTTACAGGTTTTAAAAATTAATTGATTTTTTTTGTGTGTGTGTAAATATGAATCACGGAAGAGCATGTTTTCTCTTCCAAGGGATTACTTTCGGGATTTTAAAATAGCTGGGTATATAAGCATTTTGACACATTCTTAAGAATTCTTTGAATCCTTTGATATCATATTGGTCTTCTATCTAGTCTTCTTAGTATTAGCACATTTAATAATAAAGTAGTTACAGAAGGACTGTTAAAATATTTACCATTAATATATATAATGATATATCTGTAATTTACTAATTCATAATACATATCAGATAGATTTAATTCCTTAATACCTTTGCCCAACAACATTCTGCTGAAAATAGTGTTGCATTTGATTTTGCAATAGATCTTAATTTATTATAACAATTATTGGTTATATGGTGGTTATCAGGTTTAAAGGGTCACCGTTAACTGTGATACAAAGATCTGAATCTTCTGTCTCAAATGTGAGCCAATCAATGTTATGTGGTGCCAAAATTTGGTAGAACTTTCTTATTATAATATTAGTGATTTGGATTAGACTGAGCTATGTAGGAGACATTTTTACTTTCATACAAGTAAAAAATGGAAACTAGATGGAAGTTATTCTTTAGAAAAAAATGCAAGTAGCAATCTTAAATAAATTTTCATTGTGTGGTAAGTTATAGAGATTCTGTAAGGAGCAAGTTATCCATTTTAAAATTAATTGTAGCTTCTGTCATTTCAGTTTTCAATTTTCAGTTAAGCATATTCCTATGGTTTATCTTCACAGATTTCTTAAATTTCTTAACCTGTGATTGATGATTCCAAACATAATCTTGGGAAAGATTTACCATGAGATTCATGTACTTTTACAGTTGTTTCTTCAAAAACTGATTATTTACAATTTTTTTTTTTTTGGTTTGTTGGTTGGTTGGGGATTTTTTTTTTAACATTAGTTATTTTGGCCTGAGAGTAGTAATCACAAAACTCCTACTGGATAAGTTGGAAAGGAAAAAATATTTTCAAATATTCCTGTTTAACAGCTTTCTTCCAGATTTCGCCAATAATAAGCATGGAATTTCAAGAGCTCTTTCAGATAGCAGTATGTCTGTGTTTATTTCATAAACCAACTCACCAACGTGTGAGCTACAAAAAGACCCCAACCCTATTCTGTACTAAGAAATTCCATTAGGAATGATCCTTATTCTTTAAATGGTAAAATTAAAGGTTCTTGTAACCCTTAATTTAAATGTCAAATATATCTCAGCCTAAAAACTGGAATCCTGGCTAGCACTTTTGCAAGTATCATTTGTTCCAGAGAGGATAGGTGGCAGTGGTTTTCTAAGTCAGTGGTCTCCAAACTTTTTTGATTGTGAAACCCTATCAGTAAAGGATTTTTAAGCATGCACCTCCAATATATGTATAATTATTTATGTATAAGTGATATGCTTGTATTACTGTACTAATGTATTTTGTATATTATAAAACATATACAAAAATCTAAATTAAAAAGGATGAGCTATAGATGAAATAAATACTATTTTAATAAATTTTTGTTTGGTTTTTGTTTTTTTTTTTTTTTTAACAGTGCAAAAACAACATTTTCTTCCCACACCCCAAGGGATTGTATTGTTCACTCCATGAGTGCACACCCTCCCCCCATTTTGGAGACCACTATTCTAGATAAAGAAAACTGACTACAGTAGGCAACCTTGCCAATTCCTGTATCGCACAACAAATACTTTTTAATTTATTCTATTTCAGAGTGAGACTAAATCAAATAGGAAGGAAAAAGAAAAGAAAAAAAGTAAGCAACCTGTAGAAGAGAAGTTTATTATCTCATTGAAATCATAGGGTATTGGGTAAAACCAAATTGTACTTAGTAAATCCTAAGCTAATTACAATCAACTCTGCAGATAAAAAGTATCAGGTTTTTCTTCTTTCCTTGTTTAAACGGATTTCTTCTTACATTTAAATGTTATCACCCTAGCTTGTAGAAAGGAAACACACTTCAATTTCCAATAAAAGATTGTGAGAAGATGTGTTCTAACCCTGTTGTGTCCAGGAAAGTTTTGTTGGAGGGTGCAGACCTAGAGTCCTCCGGCAGTTACAGGAGAGAGATTTATGCAAATGCCCAGAAAATGGATAATGAAATAATTGATTTTATTTTAAGGGACCAACAGGTGCCATTATCCTGATATCAAAAAGAGAGCAGCATCTGTATATATTATACTTCTTGGTAGGTGTTTCATCACAGAAATAATGAGGCATATTTCAGTTTTTCTTGTTTCATCTTCTCTCCTCATTGAAAGAAATATTGGATAAGTCCACATTAGTAAGTAACTCAATGCAAAAAGAGCTTATCTGAAATGGCTCCTACTGAGATCTCCATGCCCTCTCTGTATCCGGTTTAAGGGGTATTTATTTAGCATTACTTTTACTCTGCTCCTGTGGACTGCATGCCCTTTAGAAGCTGGAAGACAGATTCTGCTCCTGGAACACATCTCTCAGCTTAGTTTCATCCGTAAGTAATGCAGCTCACACACTCAAAGGCTGCTCCAATTTGTAATCCAAAATAAGGCAAGTGCAGGCAATTGGGAAAGTCACTTCAAAACCAGACTCCTAATCTGAACTAAAACACGAACATAAATGTGCTGATTGGTTTGGTGATTCATTTTAGTGTTTCCAAATGTCACACTGTGTATAGCTGCGTTATCCTGAACCTGTAGTTTGGATCTTCTACATTCTAGCAACAAACACCATTCACCAAGAGATTGTGACAAAAAGCGCACATGTGATTACATACATCACCCCAGAATTCACACTGTTTTTGAAAAAAGTGCAGAGAAGTGAAATATCACGCTCTCATTTCTTCTTTTCCACCCTCAGGGTAGATTGCTCTCTGTAAATCAGGAAGCCAATCTCTCCTGTTTCATAACTTTGCTGTTTCTTGCAGTTGGAGGAGTCTTTCGGTAGCAGTGTGGGAGTAACTCATGGCTACTTTGAATCCTTTGAGTCTTATCTACACAAAGAGGAATTAATTCACTTAGTTATTAAGGAGCATAATTAGAACAGTGGTCAACGGCAGAGCAGGGAGAAGATAAGACTCTGTGAAATGACCAAGAAAAGGTATACATGCACAGATTCTGTTTTCACAAGAAAGATTTTCATGGAGAAAGGTACAGGAGCAATTTATTTAGGATACCTCCATGTTGGGGGATTTTTTAACTGAGACTGGATAATTTTACATTTTAACTGAGACTGAATAATCTCCGCTGGTTCAAGGAGAAAATAATCAAGACATATTGTCTAATTCTATTGCATGTTACAAATGAAGGCAAGCTAATTCAATCCTGAATATTAAGGACTTTCTTTTTCTCACCAATCATAAAAACTAAACTGTTCTTCTCCCTTTTACTCCATTGTCACCCATTGCTTACAGTATCACAGAATCACTGAGTGGCTGAGATGGGAAGGGACTTCTGGAGGACGTCTGGTCCAACACTTCCGCTCAGGCCACCTATAGCCAGTTGCCCAGGACTTCTGCTATTTTTCATATAGACACAGAGATTAACCTCCGAAAGGGGGAAAGCAAAGCAGAATTATTTTTTTCTTTTCTTGTGACTGAAACACCAACATAACAATTCAGGAACGAAAGCTTTTCTCCTGTCTGTTAAAGAAGTGTCAAGTCCTTCACTTAGGTCTTAATAGGAGACTGTACTATACTGTTTCTGGCAAACCTGTTAGAAATATCTTTGTACTCATTTGGTTTTATTCACTCAATGTAAAAATTTTCCATAGTGCTTAGATCGGTCTCCAAATGGTTGATCTCACTTCTGCCATTCTAACCATCCTCAGTCTGATCAGTGTCTTAAGTTAGCCTAAAGATGCTAGACCACAGGAAGAAAGTGCTTCATATCTTGCTGAGTAAAATATTCTGGGTTCAAACAAACTCCCGTAAAAATCAATAGAAGAAACCAGCTGTGAAAGTGAGAAGCTGACAGAATGTGCTATATGAAGAGATTACCATGTAATGGATGGTTTAAAATTACAAAGAATGGCATTGTTTGTACTGAATCAAGAAACATAATTGTATTTAGTTGTCTTGCTTATTTTTAAAAATAAGATTTCATCTGACATCCAATAAAGAACTAATAAAAGCACATTTCTAATCTAAAAGTGTAGCTGCCATTCCATGTAATAAGGCAATAGTCTTACTCTAAGGAAAATGCAAAACTTAAAACTTTGAAAAAACTTAAACCTATTTAAAAATCAATAGGGCTCTTACTAAGTAAAATCCAAAGGATACCAAACAATAAGCAGATGTCACTTGAGACAATTGTTTATGAACACTATTCTTTTCCATTATTTTCTTTTTTAACCTTTCATGTTTTATTAAATGTGAATCCCTTTCACCCATTTTTAGTTTACTGTCTAGTAGAAACATAAAGGTATGGTTATTGGCTAAGTAAGGCTGAAAAAAGTACACGCTAAGCATGTAAATATTTACCCATACAAAACCAGGGTAGTGAAACATGCACGCTGGCTGGTGAGCTACTACCTTTTTAGAAAGAATATTTACCAAAATTCACATCAACAGATACTGCAACAAAATGAAACATAAAGCAAAAAAAGATGGTGGTGAAGACTTTTGTAGTTGTATGAACTTCAGAATTTCAGGCTGTCTACAGGAGGGAGATCTATTGAGGCAGAAAGTGATTTTGACCAGTCTCTAACTTACAAACCCTGTCTGCTTGTTTATAAACACATTTGAATAAGCTTTTAGCATCCAGCTACATAGATCCTGAGATATCCCCCTTAAGGTCTCATTAGCAGAACATGCAATGGTCACTGTGGCCATTCCTCAGCTATTTTGTAGGTGTCTCACTCCATAATGATGATGACTGATTACATTTTGGCATAGTTTAAACATACCTGGTATGAACCACATGCTATTTTTCAATACTATTGCAATGATGTCCTCAAAATTAAGAGTGCCAGTCGAAAGATATCTAAGATCTTTAAAGATGAAAATGCTATTTCAGAAAAGGAAAAATATTGAAGCTCGCTGTTATATGATGTGACACAGCACATTTCCCCAGAACAGCAAAATCAGCTGTTTTGTGCCTACTTGTTCTATCCTCTCTTTTTTAAAGTAGCTATAACTTGAAACTTAGCCATGTGGATGTCTGCATCATCCTGCAGAAGAAATATCTGACTATTAACACTCCTATGGCCATTTGTAACACCATCTTTCCAGTTGCTCGACTTAGGCAGACTGCACACCTGTATTATACAGATTTATCCTATGGATAAATCAGATGACTTTCAATTACTACACAAATAAAGTTCTTTAATTTGAGGCATGAGAGAATAGGGAAGGTCAGAGAAAGTGCTGAGAGGGTTAGAAAAAAGAGTAGGACAGTTTATTAAGATTAACAGCTGTGGACTTGATGTTGCTAATAGCAAGACAGATTACACAAAACACAGGTGAATCCTTTCCTGGAGTTTCATATCCTCTATATCCCTTATTTTAAGGAGCTTACTGCAGAGCCATGTAGCTGAATCCTGTGCCCTTCTCACCCAGCAGGATTTTTAAATGCTCAAAGTCAAGATGGCTGAGGTGATGGCTGGCTGGCTGGTTGAATGGATGAATTCTGCTAGCCAAGATCACCTCAGACTTAATGTGCGTGCCGTTATTGCTGACTGTCTGAATTCCTAATCATCGATGGCAGATATATTCTTGATTTCAGAGTACAAAGAAGACAATCCACAGGCTGAAAAAAAAAAAAAAAAAAAAAAAACCAACAACAACAAAAACCAAACAAAAACAAACAACAGCAACAACAAAAACCCCAAACAACCGAGATGCTTTGTTAAAACACGGCAATTTACTGGAAAAAAAATCGAGGGTTCCTCATCGTTTGCCTTCTAGAATAGCAGTTGGGCGGTTCAGTGCTGTCCCAAAGGTACCCGCCTCATTAAAAAGCTGCCCTAAAGACAGCAGGTCGCCCGATTGCCTTATTATTCCCCGCCAGGCAACCGGCAGACCCGGAGCTGGGGTACCAGAGCCCCGCGGATGCGGCGGCGCTCCGCGGGTGCGCACCGCACCTCCGCTCCCGGCCGCGAACCACCATCAGCGACGTCTGACCTGCGCTCGCCTCCACTTTGCCTTCCCTCTTCCGCGCAAAGTTGGATCCCAGACTGCACTGTAT
>NW_010133944.1:0-18580 GCF_000699245.1 Pterocles gutturalis | reverse complement strand
ACACTAGGGCTTGAACCCAGGACCTCATACATGCAAAGCATGCTCTCTACTGCTGAGCTACATCCCCTGCACCCACAGATTTGTTTTTTTGGTTTTTTTTGTTTTGTTTTGGTTTTTTGCACGACATGCAAAAAATTTAAAAATTAAAAATTTAGAGGGAAGAAAAGGAGAGGGATGTGGGAGTTATTCACGGGTTGTTGAGATTTCAAGAGAAAGACTAGAACAACAGATTAAATAAACAACAATCCCATTAAAAACAGACTCATATCTAAAGTTCACTGAAAGGCACCATGGACCAAACAGATTACACTTTCTAATTTCTTTGTATAATTTCCATGATAGATTAATTAGACTTTAATTTCTGCCTAAGCAGATGTAATAACACATATGACAAGCATGAGTTGAAAAAATTAAATGTAGATCTCAGATACATTCTCTAAGTATGTAAGGTTGATTTTCCTGAGGGGTCTTCTTTTTTGTAAGCTCCTCCTGTGCTCTTTATGTATGAAGATAATTGAAAAATTAATTTAAAATCTGTGAAGTTAGAATGCAATATTAATGAATCTTTCCCTGCTTAAGACTGTAGATTTGAAAGCTGTCAGCAATACATAATTCTTTTTGTAGAGTAATTGAAAGTGGTTTCTTTGCATTCTTTGAAAGATCATGTTTCTTTGATTTATTATTATTTACTTAGACATGCAACCATGAGATAGGCACAGACATATTATCTGACTAGCATTAATAGATTAAGGAAAAGTTTCAGTTGTCCTAGGTTTAGACATAGGCAAAATATGTAACGACTTCTGTGTAACCACTTTTTGTGGCCAATTGCCTTCATAGACAGTATTTTTTGCCTTGTTTTTGAGACTGAAATACTGTCTATTGGCTAATAGGAATGAGATTTTCAAGGTTCATGTTTGCCCTTGTTGGGCAAACTGTTATACAGTTATGTCAGTATTAATATAATACATTTATAAGACAGGAGAACTGGCTTCCTTAGACATGGAAAAAGCTGAGGTACTCAATAAGTTCTTTGCCTCAGTCTTCACTGGCGGTCAGGCTTCCCATGTCTGTCAGGACCCTGAACCTCTAGGTGAGGGTGAGAGGAGCGGAATCCATCCCACTGTAACAGCAGAACAAGTCTGAGACCACCTCAGGACACTGAATGTATATAAGTCTATGGGGCCAGATGATATGCATCCCAGCTGAAAAAGCTGGCTGGTGTGGTTGCCAAGCCACTCTCCATCATATCTGATAAAAATCATGGCTATTGGACAAAGTCCCTGGTGACTGGAAAAAGGGAAATATTACTTCTATTTTTAAGAAAGGGAGAAAAGAAGACCTGGGGAACTACAGGCTGGTGAGCCTCACCTCTATGCCTGGGAAGATCATGGAGCAGATCCTCATTGAAACCATGTTAAGACGTACAGGAGATCCTCGTTGAAACCATGTTAAGACGTACACGAGACCAAGAGGTGATCCGAGACAGCCAACATGGCTTCACCAAAGGCAGATCTTGCCTGACCAATTTGGTGGCCTTCTATGGTGGAGTGAAGGCATCAGTGGACAAAGGAAGGGTGACAGATGTAATTTACCTGGACTTGTGCAAAGCCTTTGACATGGTCCCTCACCACATCCTTCTCTCTAAATTGGAGAGATATGAATTTGAACAGTGGACTGTTCAATGGATAAAGAATTGGTTGGCTGGTTGCAGCCAGAGGGTTGTGATCAACGTCTCTATGTCTGGATGGAGGCCGGTCACAAGTGGTGTCCCTCAAGGGTCTTTCTTGGGACCAGTGCTCTTCAACATCTTTATCAAGGGCATAGATGAGGGAATCGAGTGCATGCTCAGCAAATTTGCAGACACCGAGCTGAGTGGTGTAGTTGATACAGGAGAGGGAAGGGATGCCATCCAGAAGGACCTGGACAGGCTGGAGTTGCACTTGGGCCGGGGCAATCCCAGGTACTTGTACAGACTGGGAGAAAAACTCCTTCAGAGCAGCCCTGCGGAGAAGGACTTGGGGGTCCTGGTGGATGAGAAGCAGGACATGAGCCAGCAGTGTGCATTTGCAGCCCGGAAGGCCAACTATGTCTTCGGCTGCATTAAAAAAAGGGAGGGCCAGCAGGGAGAGGGAGGTGATTGTCCCCCTCTACTCTGATCTTGTGAGACCCCATCTGGAGTACTGTGTCCAGGCCTGGGGCCCCCAGCACAAGAAAGACGTGGAGCTCTTGGAACGAGTCCAGAGGAGGGCCACAAAGATGGTCAGAGGGCTGGAGCACCTCTCCTATGAAGAAAGGTTGAGGGAACTGGGCTTGTTTAACTTGGAAGAGATCTCCGGGGAGATCTCATTGCAGCCTTCCAGTACCTGAAGGGAGCCTATAAACAGGTCGGGGAGCATCTGTTTTTGTGGGTTGATAGTGACAGGATGAGGGGGAATGGTTTTAAACTAAGAGAGGGGAGATTTAGGTTGTATATTCGGCAGAAATTTTTAACTCTGAGGGTGGTGAGGCACTAGAACAGGTTGTCCAGAGAAGTTTTGTGGACGCCCCATCCCTGGAGGTGTTCAAGGCCAGGCTGGATGGGGCCCTGGGCAGCCTGCTCTAGTGGTTGGCAACCCTGCCCACAGCAGGGGGGTTGAAACTAAATGATCTTTAAGGTCCTTTTCAATCCTGGCCATTCTATAATTCTGTGATTCTGTGATATCTGAATCTTGTAGAAAATGAGTTATTCTAGTGTAGATGGAAATGCAAAAACCTGAGGAGATTATGTGATCTATTAATTGCATTTAAGTCATTCAGAACAATCAGTAAGAGACAGAGTATTCTTTGAACCACAAGTACTTTGTACATACATTCACACTGCAGCTGTAGTCTCCATGGTATTAGTGAGTGTATCTCCACTGATAAAAGAAAGACTTTGACCACGTCCCCAAACAAACGGGCCAGGACCCTTTATGTACTCTACCTCAGTATTAGTGGCATGGCTATAGCAGTCACTCAGTGGATGGTGGTCTCCTTAACTAGAAAACCTTAAATGAAGAAACGTATAGGCCAAGTCCACTGTCCTTCACCTACTGCTCTTGATTTCAATGCATAGATTCTTTCCTTATGTGAATGTATTATTGCAGAAGTTACAGAACTGGAAGATATGAATGGAAGTGCATGTTCAAATCACTCTGGAATTTATTTTGATCCAGAGTTATCAGAGCTGGGTAGTAATGAAACAAGATCAATGTCTGCTTGAATCTTGGTACTGTGCTGCCACTGAGTTTCAGAGAACATAAGTTCAGTGAATAGGTCTACCTGAACATCTAGAAACGCTAAAGATTTTTTCCCCTTCACAGAACAAAAAGGGCAGTAAAAATCTTTCGATCACCCTTTCTCTGGTTCCTGCAGGGGGACTGAAAAGAGTTAGCAGACCTGCAGCCTTCAAGTCTGGCAAGAAGGCCAGCAAAACTAAAATAGATTTTATGGGAGCTTGTTTGATATACGATCAAGAAATGACTTGTTACCCCTCAGGGAGGAAGAATAAGAATGCCTTGTACTCTGTAAACCAACAGTGAAACTAGAAGAGACATACAGACAACAAGAGTTTACAACAAAACACAGTTTCTCACTTTGTTGTTCTCTCCTCAGCTCTAGGCTAGATGATGGATTGCCCTGCAAAAACAGTAGAGAATGACAAAAGAAAGATCCCTGCTTGTTATTGTGATGACATAGCCAAATAAGTTTCAGATTTCATTTTATCTGTTAATTAGGGCCTGAAATTTGCTTTCAGGGGATTTTGTTTTATAAATTTCAGTCATCAATAAAAACATTTATTTTCAGCTATTAGAGAATAACATAGTTTTATCACTGAGAACATGTAGTATTTTGACATCTGATAAACACTGTACTATAAAGTGATTTCTAACTTTGAGGTCAAACTCCATTGTTGTTTAGCCTCTAAATGACTTTTTGTGCTTAATGTTCAAGAACATAAGCTTTCTATAATGAGTTTTATGTGACGTGCTGACATTGCAAGGGGGATTATCTCTTCTTTCCCAGTTCAGAAAAAAAGCCAGAAACATCATCACAGCAGACGAAACAGCCGACAAGCCCTGTCTGCCTGTCTGCCTTCTTTTTGTAATGAACAGATTCATGTCACATATTAGTGTCTGGTCCTTAGGGAAGATAACATAGTATGGTTTATTCTCAGTCAGTAATGAACTGCTTTATAAGGAAAGCCCAAAGCTCTTTTACCCAGTACTTTGTATATGACCCTTTCACCCAACCCTCTCACCCATGGATGCGCTGTGGGCTGTTTCTTCAAAGTTCAGAAGGATTTTGAATACCTGTTCTTTCTACCTCTGTGTATCTCTTTAGATGCCTCATCTCGCATGAGAGCCAGAAGCTTTCAAAAGCCAGAACAGAGCATTTTGAGTAGGTTCTTACGCTTCATCACTCTCTAGAAATACCTATTTCTCTCCACTGGTTATGTAGTTAACCTAGGAGATTTGGCCCATAAATTGCACAGCAATATCAACCTCATGTTAATAATCTGAAGACCTACTGCTTCCCATATTACCTGTCCATTACCTGTCCACAATGTACAAACCAGATAGTGACCTGTGGGATGAAGGAATGTAAATCATTGGAGGGAATTTATTACTCTCTGCATGGGGATCACAGAGAGGGGCTACCTTTGTGAAAAAGTCTGTGCAGACGTCATGCCTCCTTCTTCAGCTGACCTTGTGAAGTAAAGATTAAGCAAAGTACCAATAGGAAAGTAAAGTTTGTACTAGGAAACCATGGACTGAAGTTTGGCCCTGGACGTCAGAGTCTGGAAGTACACATGTGAACAAAGGAATGCTGCAGTCAGTGTAAAAAGATAAGCACATTCTCACAGTGGAGTGTAGCTGCCCATAGATAAGCCTCACAGCAAGGTTACCACCCCTTTATACTAGAAGGGACTAGCTCAAGGTAAAATTTGCTTCTCTTGGAAGAGCTCACACCAGTCTCATACTGTGAAAGGGAGATTAGGAGTACTGTGTGGAAAAGGGTAGAAAATGAGGCCCATGTAAGAATCCAATAGAGCGTCTTTTATCGAGAAGGGTTGATGTTAGCTTTGAAATGCTAGAAAAGGAGATGGAAGAAGTCCAGTGTGTAGGAATACAGAATAATGATGATAGGAGATAAGCTTGAATCAAGCCACCTTTCTTAGTAGGAGTCCTTAGGAACGGATGCCAAACTCTCGCTTTAGTATCAAGAAAAAGCTGTTCACATAAATTGCAGTTTTGTCCTCATATGATTTCTGCAGCTTCACCTGCAAGCTTCAATTTATACATTTAATACATTTCTCATGTTTGTACTGATGCAAGATGGTGTATTTAATTTGCTTAACCACTCCAAATGAAAGAAGAATCAGTTCTCACCTTGCTACATGCACAAAATAAGTTAATGTTGACAGGACCTTCACTTGCACAGCAAGTCAGTAATAGACTCCTTCAGGCTCTAAATAATCAAATTTGCTATTTTAAATAAGAATTCAGAGATTCCAGGCTTGTTACTGAAAGGAACAAATACAGTAACAAAGCATTTATTTTTTCTTTTAGAACCTAAGTATTAAGAACTGAAATTGTAAAATCTTCAGTTCTGAAAAAGTTTTCTGACTAAATATTTCAGTGAAGAAAGAACAAGAAGGCATTTCTTAGCATCTGTGACCCTCTGGAGTGTAATAATAATCCCATCTTTTTAAGATATGAGTGAAACTAGATTCAAAAACCACTGACATTTTTTATGTTCTCTGAATTAGAGTACCATAGTGTGAGTTAATGGCTTGTACTTGTCTTTTGTCTAACATCTAATAGAATTTCCAGGAAAAGCAAGCAAAATTGGAAGTTAGTCAAACATTTGAGTGAAGCCTTTTAAATATTAGCAGTGTCATGAATGCTTCATATTAACCATATATGTCCTTTTCTTTGCCTTATGATAGAATTTATTTAAGTCAAATGATAAATACGAATGTCAATGTGAATAAGTATCTCAGTGGCAGTGATAATCATAAAGTATAAATTTCTTTAAACTTTGCTTCACATTTTCTTCTGTAAGTCAATCTATCAATATTTCTCTCAAATATGTTATTTGTAATTACAATTAAATTATATACCCAGTATTTGAAAAAATATATACAGAAACTTTGTGCTGCTGACAGGGCATCTTTATTTTATACACACCAGTAAACCAAATAGTCTGCAGACAAATATTTTGAAAACTCTTCACCCTCATATGCCATCTTTTGTTGCGTGTTTCTGTGTGCATATACATGTTTAAATCTGAAAGTTGTGTTGTTCTGCAGAGTTATTTTATTAGAAGAACAGAACTGTTTAAACATTCTAAGCAGGCTAGTTACTGGTGGGTTATTTTTATGGGTTAATGAGATTGCTCCCTTTACAACCCTGCACATATTCATCTCCCCTCTCTCTGTAATCCTCTACATCTTTGCCTAATCTGCTCTTCACTTGTTAATAGCTTCATGGCAACACCTGCCGTTATAGTACAGAGTCAAAGCATCTTCTTCCCTGCTTCCAACATGACTGGTCTCTCACTGGAAAAGGCTCTCAGGTTGCCCAAATGTTCTTCCATTACTTACAATGACCTGAAATATTTTGCAGATGATTGTCAAACTAAGTAGCTTGGTGAAGTAAATGAAAAAGGGTGAAAGAGAGAAACAGGTACAAAATGTTTTTATTAGTGCTGTGAAAAGTAAAAGTAAATGCTTTTTCATCTATCAAGTAGGACATACAGTATTTTCTGTGGAAATCTCTAGTTACCTCTTGGCAAGGAGCTCCTCTCTTATGTTCGGATAAAACTGGTAAACCCATCAGGATTCAAGGAAGCACCTTGCCACCTACTAGGGAGAAGTATTAATGATTCACTTGCAGTGTTCCATCTTCCTACCTCTAGGTCAAGTCAAACCCTGCACCTTTCTGACAAGTGGTGGCAGTGACATTGTGTTATTGTGTGCCACTGGGGAGGCTGGGGGGAAGATATACTGCTGTTTGGGTGCTGGTGTTAGGTACTATTCAACTATTTTGTGAGGCAAGTTACATACCAAACACAAACAATACAGTCTGGACATTAGATAGTCAGGACTTCTATGACATGTTTAAAAGGTCTGTTCACAAGAAGCGTAATGTGATTTCCTCCACCCTCTAAATGGATGGCAACATTACCTGCTTGAAGGTCAGCTTAGCCAGAAATGCAGCTACAGTGGCACAGTGAGTGAGTTAGCTACTGTATCTTGCCTTTCAGTTCAGAGTAGGTTTTCATCTGGCTCATGAAGACCATGGGCAAAGCAAGTCTGCATCTGCCTGGAAATCCTGTAGAACAGGTATGGGAAATGGTGAGACTGATATGAGATGGAGCTGTCATTTTTAGACTCTGGAGTAGGATGGGATCTGATGAGCACAAGGTCCTTTATCTCCTCATTTGCAAGCTGATCCTTTTGTACCGACCTTTAAATCCTCATTATTACATCTTTCCTTTTCATTTCTTTTGCAAGTCTCATTCTTCATTCTCATTTATGGCTAGTCCACATTTGCCCTGATTTCAGAACTTTTCTTCTTCCCTCAGCTGAATGCTTCACTTGCCTGGTGAAAATTACCAAGAAAGTATTTTCTGCTTTCTTTTGTGGTGTCCCTGCTACTAAGAAGAGTTTCCACAGAACTATGTTATCGTTCTCCTTCAAATTCCTCCTTAAAACTCTCCTTTACCATGACGCTACGATGAAATTTGTAAAATAGATTACTAGTATGTGAAAACTGCTGCTTTTAGTGCCATCATCTCGTCTTCCCTTGCATTTTTCCATCTGCCTATATCAATCTGTTGCCTCTCATCTTAAATGTAGATTATAGATTTAAGATCATCAAGTTTAAGACCCTCTATGAGTGTTGTAGAGTGTCTGCCATAACAATACTCTGCTACATGACTGGAATTCTTAAACATTATGGTAATGTCAATTATCATCACTTGTCAGAGCCCAGAGATAAGGAGATTTTTTTCCCTGCACTTATAGCTAAAAGCCGGAAAATATAAAATGACAATTCTGTTTCATAAAATGTTTTAAGGTCTCATCAACTGGGGAGGAAAGCTGTTTATAACATTGTGGAAAAGCCACCAGTGAGGAAAGATCACGCCTCATTGTGAAAAGCCTTGTGTGATGTGGGGGGAGGGTTTCTGTTTCTGCTTAATAAAAATTAAAAAATAAAAAAAGAAGAAAAAAGGTATTTTTATTTACACAAAGTAAAATGTCTTTAAAAGAGACATGAGGAGCAAGACTGAATCAAACAGAAGCATGAAGCTGTATCTATGGTATTTCTACATGCAGACCTATAGAGCACCAGAAGTTTTATCTGGACAGAATTACATCCTTCCAGGTGAAGTGGAAAAAAAAAAAAAAGAAAAAAAAAAAAAAAAAAAAAAAAAAAAAAAGGAAAAAAAAAAAAGAAAAAAAGAAAAAAAAAGGAAGATAAAAAGAAAACAAGGGGTTTTTTTAAAAGACTATATTTAAATTAAAAGTTTTTGTTCTGATGAAGAAATCTTTCACCACAAAGTCCTAAAATGATTCTGTCATCTAATAAAAGGTATCTGTTTTTTTTAATGTTTTTGTGACAAAATGAGGAAAATAATTTGCTATCTCTGTTGCAGTGTTGTGAGAAAGCATTAATGTCTAAAAAGCACTTAAAGAGCCTCAGGCAGAATATACCAAAATCACAGGCACTCAACCTTATTAAAATGCATATACTTAATATTACATTATTTTAATAACTGCAAAATAATAGTTTTATTTACTATTTTATTATTGTTTTCATGGTTATATGAATTGAATATAAGCATATATAATATATTCCCAAATAAACAAATTTTTCAATCCAGCAGTCAAGAAATGTATCCATCTGTTTTGAAAGGTTCTCAATTTAAGAAGAGCTACAGAAAACCTCCCGGCAACATGTATCTACACAGTATACAGAAATCTAAGGAATGTATACAAAATCTTGGGAGGAGTGAATTACACAGAGGAATTGGTTTTGTTTCTGTTTATATTTCTGCAAGATTTCTTAAGCTTGCCAACAGAGTTCAATGAATATTTAGAAAAATAGACATGAACACACATTTAGCTAAAAACTTATGTTTGTCATTCTCTTGTTATCTGCAAAGTTTCCTCTGTACAGTTTGTTGGCTTTCTTTCAAATAATTATTGCAGAATGGATACTCTAGTGTTTATGCACAGATAACTAATATGAATGTTCAGGTTAAAATGTTTGTAAAATCTGTTTAATTTTCTATATTTTACTATTGGCTCATATTTATAAAAGGTTTGTAATAAAATCAAGAATTGTGGCTTTTAACTATAAATTGTTAGATGTAAGATGCTCCTAAAAGGTAATACTTGCAAGTGAAATGATAGCTTAGAAAGCAAGTCCTAACAATGCTGGTGACTGCTTTCCCTGCACTTGGGAGGTGCTTGCCCCTCCGAGGAGCAAAGGCTGGGATCTACAAATGTCCTAAATGGCACCAGGGAGTGTGTTCTCTCCAACCTCAGGATACCTCTTATGTTCACATTCATTCTCCATGCAGGATGCTTGCCACATTCCCACAGCGAAGAAGCCTCCATTGTCAGATAAATATGACCAGTTTTATTTTTTCTTTAAACACTTGACTTTTATGAAGCTAATAGTTGAAAAATAGTGTATCAATTAGCAGCTCTGATAAGGAAGAGGAATATAAACGTATTGGTTCAGGTCATCAGCAAGATGTAAAGCCAGTGAAAAAAGCAGTAAGAGGAGAATCAAGCATTTGAGACAACTTGCAAACTGAGATACAGTTTAGTCAAAATGTGTGGGTTAGAATAATGGACATATCTGTAAAAATAAAATGTACAGAGTTGCTGTAGTTAAATGATAATTTGAATTTTAGAAAAGTTGAATTTTAGAAAAGATGTTGATCTTACACTTCATGTATCAAAGCACTCATTCAAAAAAAAAAAAGCCAAACAGATATATTAAATGACAGATGAACTCTCACATAACTAACATTTGATAGTCTTTCCTTGAAGCATTTGGAGCTGTTTAGTGTTTAATAGCAAGGAAACTTCTATATTTTTGTTTCAGAAAAACAGCTGTGCATTTCTGAAACGTGTCAAAAAGTTTAAAAAACCGACCTCCGACCATTTTTTTTCTTTTTGAAAGATTGGTCAGTCTCATAATAACTTCAAAATGCATTCCCGTTATAACCATTGTCCAGAACAAGTCTTCTTGCATTGCTGCTGCATTTAAAAAAGTATTAGAGGTACATCATAATGCTATAATGTAGTCTGAATAAAGAGAGTTAGTCTCAGGATTAGGCAAGAAAACAAGTTGTATCTCCTCCAAGTCATAAATTCCTCTAATTTCCCCACTCTTGCCCTCCAGAGGAATGAGAAAGTGTCTTTTCGTTTCTGTCCTCTGAGATACACCTGTTTCTCCAGGATTCAGGAAGTATTTCTTAGTCTTCATGATTGTTCCCAAAGCCAAAATCATAGCCTTAAGGAAGCTAAGTCTGAAGCCTATAAAACCTCTACCTCAGCATCCCCAGGTCAAGTGCTCAGCAATATAGTGTGGATTTAAGATGCTTCCTAGGGTATAATAAAGAATATTTGTATATAGTTTTAACTTCAGGCACCTAATCTCTCCAGAACTGATTGTTATTTCATGTGAAGGAAAATTTTTATTTATTAACTTCTGTTGAGTACTCTTGTCAAATGAAAAAAAGCAACATCCAAACAGAAGTAGAGAACTGCTTGTTGCAACACTTTCCCCCTCAATTTACAATCTCCATGCTTCTGCAGAGAGCAAAATTGTTCCTTTAAAACTAATAGCCATTATTTAAAGTTTGTCAGAATGGATGAAAATAGCTTACCAATAATGTAAGACCAAGAGATTTGCCAGAGCCAAAAGCACCTCTACGGTAACTTTATTTGCAGTGACCAACACCTGCCTTCCACTTCCCCCTCACTATGCAAAACCCGATGTGATATTACTGATTGTAGCCCTATATAGTGTAACACATTATTTTGAGAGTGACATCAAGGATTTTCTGTTTAGCATATGACTGTTATCTGCTGTCTTTTACACCTTGCTTGCTGCTGACAGGGCTGGTCCTCAGTTCCCCCAGAGATGTAGTGGAAGCTGGGATTAGATCTCTCTCAGGTATCTTGTTTTTCAAGACAGCAAGTGGAAATCCTTTAGCAACAGTTGCCTGCAAAGGAGATGTATTTCATCAGAAGGAAGAGAAACCACTGTGAAATAAGTGTAGCCTCAGGATGGATACTTTTTTCTTGCTGGAAAGTCTGTGTTTCTTATTGAGGGTAAAACACAAAGCTAGTCTGTGGGCAGAGGCAGAGGAAGTTCCATGGTCTAGGTGGCTTATACTTAATCATACTTTTTGTGTCTTTAAGCTAAGAGGAACTGAATATTTTGAGTTTGCATATATTTGCTTAGACCTTGTCTACACTTGCCTTGACTATTGCAGTGGCCTGTAAATATGCCAGTACAGGAAGACTGTTATTAGTTTTAAATTGAGGTATATTGGGTTGCTTTGAGGAGACGCAGACTCCTGAGGTGCTTACATAGAAGACTTTAGGCCCACCTAAGCATTCTGAGGAACTCCCTGTTCCACCAAAGAAGAGTCAAAGAACAAGAAAAAAAAGATCAATTGCATTAGGTGATGAAAGTCAAAGCCCTATAGCATGTGGAAGAGAGCTGGTTTTAACAGTAATATTATTTTTAATAGGAGGAGCAGCCAGGAGGACTTCTCAATAGAGTGAAGAGTCTTTCCTGGTGTCAATGGCAGATTAAGGACTTCGGAGGATGATCTCGTGGAGGGAAATCACCCCTGCACAGTCTGTGCAGAGCGAGGCCAGTGTGACAAACTGGTGGACACAGTAAATCAGCACAATAAGCTGCCTGAGCGTTTGCACTCACTGTGTAGTGTGGCAACTGAGTAAAGTCCCATGGACATCCATAGACAGTGGTGAAGAAACTACAAGTAGGGACTCACATGCTAAGGTTTAAGAGCAGTACCTATGTGCCGTGTAACCACATGTCATGGGGGGGGCTGTAAGAAATAGCTCACATGGCATGATCACAGACAGAAAAGTCACATATGAAGCATGAGCTGGTTTGCATTAGTTATCCAATAGTTTTGCTACGTTGCTACGTTAAATTCTCAGATAAACACATATATATATATATATAAAATGGAGAGAGAACATTTACTCAATCTAGTGTTTATTAACATAAATTAATTTCAGTTAATAATATTTCTGTAAGAAAAATGATTGTCTTAAATCACATTGAAAGACTAAATGTAAAATTACTCATTTATATAAGATTTAAAGTCTGTCTGATGGCAAGTTTTATGTAGACTATGTATTTTTCCATCAGGGTTTACATTGCATGTCAGTATTACAACCATGTTGAAATTTACTACTATTTTATGGTATTATTCACTTAGAAATGAAAATGGAAGAAAATGAAAAATTTTATTGTTAAAAATAGCTTTCTTCCATAAAAGTCAGCAGGTTCTTTTAGTTTCTAATTTTGAAATATTTTTGAGAAATACTATACACTTACACTTTAATACAGTGAACAAACCAAATAAGAAAGGCTTTGGTTTTTCTTTCAGAGCCCCAGGAAGCTGTGATCTGTCATGTCATAGACGTGTGTAATACAGACTCTCGTATGCATAGTGTATCATTGCGGCTAACACAGGAATTGTGTGTCTGCTTTTACACACTTTCTCAGACTAAGGACTTTCAGGCTGCTGGGATCTGTTTGTATACATACAGTTATACAAATAGTTGCTTTGCTAGGTATATAAGTGTGTATACACACACAGGCGAGTGTATATACGTATATGTATGTGTGTGCATATATGTATATCTACATATATGTGTATGTGTAAATAAATACAAATATTTACAAACATGCATTTGTGGTGATGCAACTATTATAATTAATAATACATTAATAATAACAATGCTATATGATGTATCAGCCAATATAGTTCATTCAACAAATATCCCATCGGAAAAAATATACATGATGTTTCCCCCCATTCAAAAGTCTTTAAAAAATTCTTTCCAAAAAGATCAGTTTAGGAGCAGATTTAGGAAAGACTTTTCTTTGTATGAAGACCCATATTCAAGCCCAAAAGGGACATAATGAAAGCTCTAATAGTGCCAGCATAATAAAAAATGGTAGATATTCCCAGCTGGTTTAAATCTGTGCAACTTCAGTGACTTCAGTGTTTCTCAGCTGCAGCCTGTTTTCTTGTGTAGAGCAAAAGTGTTTGGCTCCATTGTACGAAACTGATTATTGATATCCTGGTTAGATTTTACTTTGTTCCTATTGACATCAGGTTTGCAACAGAAAAATACAAAACTCCTTTCTAAAATTACCTCTCTTTCTGTTATGTTCATTCCAAAGCTTGTACATGAGAGATGAACAAAGGAAAATTCTTTCAACCTGTTCCTTTTTCACACTGAATAATACACTGCCTTTGTTTAATGTAGGTAAATCCAAATTACTTAGAAAAGCTGTTTCAACTGTTGAAATGTCCATATTTTTTATTTATTTGTAATTAAGATCTTATGCAGTATGACTTCTGGGATCACCCTTGAAAACATAGTTCTTGTAGTTTTTACTCTTTCAATCTGTGCAGAAGATTAACTGCAATGTAACCTGTACCCTAAAGATTAAACAGAAGGAAAGCTAGTCTCATTCCTAAGGACAAAAACAACACAAAAGAAACACTTTAAACAGCATTATTTTCTGTCAGCCTTGTTTTTCCCTGTGTCTAAATTTGGGATGAAAACTTCATCTGTTGGCTATACTGGAAGAAGGCTAATTAGGTAAATGTCTCAAACTAATGTGATGTCTTATTTGAAAACAGGATGCTGTTCTTGAAATTGGAGTGCACACTTTGTGCTTTTGCCAGTTAGAGCACAAAACCACCGAAACCTTCAGCTCTTATTGTCAGCTCTTGGGCAAGAAATATACTGTGTTCCACCCATAAGCTTACTTTTTAGCAGCTATATATATATTGAGTTTCAGTGTTCTTATGACTAACAGCCCAAAGATCACTGCTGAACATAACATGGGACTATGAAATCAGTGTAAGGAAGCCAATAAATAAGGTTCTGAAATCAGGGACAGAATATTCTTAGACACATTCTGCTGCAGACTAAAACTCTTTCTTCCTTTCTTCTGCTACAAACAGGCTTCACAGGGAAAAGGGGTGATCAGGAAATGGGAAACAGAGAGATTTTGACATTTTGAGGTTAAACTGAAAAGACACTTCCTGGCAGGGAGCACATTTCATGTTTGACAAAGTGTTGCATAAGTACTGACAATTGTCACCTTTTCCCAGAATGAGCAAAAGTGCTGTCATCCACACTGAATGAACTGTGGTCTGTGTTCACTAATTCAGACAGATTCAGACTTGTTTACCCCTATGAATGAATCCATCAATAATATAAAATTCTTCTGTACCTAGTTTTCTGGGCCTTTTTTACCTCCCAGTATAAGAAGAGTAGAAATTAAGTGTCCTTTTCGTGCTCATTCTAGGGTAAAGATTTGTTTTCGATAATGTAATCTGGTTTTGCTGCTTTAATAATTGTTAAAAAATTCTGATTTCTTGCATTAAGAATATGATATCCAGCATGATTCATTCTGCATTGTTGTAGGCACTTATTTCTCATTTAGCATACCAAATGTGTGGTACATTGCATTATATAATATGTACCACATTTTGAATAATAATGGAAGTGCACCACCAATTCTCTTCCTACTGTTTTTCATTCAAATAAACAGAAAAAAACAAACCTATGGGTAAAATACTAGAAATATAGCACAGTTTAAATGGATTAGTTATAACACATGGTTTTTTTAAATTGAGTCATGAAAATCTCTGACCTGCTCACCATCTTTCATTTAAAAACACTAGGGGGTCATGCAAGTTCTTATATTTTGATATCTGATCTCCTGATTTTCCTTTAAAGTGTCAATAACAAAATTTAGTGCCACATTCACTGAGGCAGCAATGGAAGTGCATTCTTATAGGCAGCCCATACAGTTTTCTAAATGCAATTTTGACAGCCATCATAAAGTAATAGTGCTATACTTTGTATCTCATTATGTATAATTATATTTTATCACATTCAGAAGTTGCTAAAAGAAAAAGAAGACTAGATAAAAGCATGGAGAAACGCTGAGGATTTCGGAAATCCGGATCTCAAAATGGTGATTTTTTTAGTGAGAAGCTCAGTAGTTGGTACTGTATAGTGTGTTTTTCCCCTAACCACAACCATGTCAGCTCCATGATGGAGTGTGGCTTCAGGAGATACGCTAAAATCAGTTGATGGGGCAGAGATGACAAAGGGAAAAACTCTTGTACATGCACCATTAAACAAGTGCAGTTTCAACTGTCCAGTGTGTCTGTTCCCAGTAATCCCTCCTACAGAGCTTTTACATAAGCAAAATCAGTGAAGAACTTGAATTAATTTGGGTATGTTATGGTGAGAAATTTTGAACTGTACTTAATAGGGTGTAAAATGGTGAAAAACAAGAGGACTGAATACAAATCATCTTACTGCAGACTTCTACCAGGCAAAAGCAGAAGCAGAAGCACGGAACATTCTGTGCTTGTCGTGAGCTGCGATTTGTAAATGTCTCGTAGCAGAGTCCTGACAGAGGCTTTGTGTAAGAGTGATCGACTTCAGCAAAGTTGTTAGTCATCGCAGCCCAGCTCTCCCTAGTGATCAGAAACTGCTTTTCTTTGGCTGCAGGCTCAGTTCAAGCTCTTGTAATAAATAATCCTGTTGTCTATCCCTGAGATACAGGGATTGGGCAATGGGGAGTCTCTTCACCTCCTGTTGCACTTCACTGAAACTGTTAACATACTCTAAAGAGTAACTCATTTGCCACGTTATTCTGGTTAGGAAAAATGCTTTACGCTGCTGTCTTACTACTTACTCAAGAATCTTAATGTTTTCTAAGAATTGAAGACTCCTAGGACTCACATGAGGTAAAGAAGGGATAATATACATATTCCACAGATAAGTAATTTGTGGAACAAAGGCATTAGAATATTTCTGATCAACTTTCAAAGTAAAGTGGAGTTTGATATTTAATGTCTGAAATGGACTTTCACAGAAATATCTCAACTAATCAAAACACTCCATATCTTTATTTATCAAAGTTGTCACCTTAATACATTTTTGTATCCTAATCTATGACTTCTGTTTCATGTGTTTGAGGTATATAATACTACTTTACCACAAACTGCATGAGCATTCTGAATTGTTGGTGAATGCTGAGGTTTTATATCCATCAGTGTATTTCACAAAGGAGGAAATACTGCTAAGCTGTATGTGAAATCCAGACAATCACTTGATAAAACCTGTATTTATAAATGCATATTAAAATAAATATACAATGAAAAGTGTGAAAAGTTTGGAAAATTACTCTAGGAGCTACAAAACTTGTAAAAGAATAGCTTAAATCTGAACAAGAATTTGAACATGTTAAATATGTTGTTCACAAGTGGAAATATAAAAAAATTACTGCATTCCCTAACTCTACATTTCTGTTGAGTTTGAGCCATGCCAAAGTCTCTCTGCAAATGTTCTTCCTTGATCATCTTCTGTATGGAAATCTCTTTATGGTAGATTCTGAACTTTGCATCTTTCTTGCTCCTGTAACTGCACCAAATAGAGAGTGATCTTGGAAATAAATTATATAATTCATTTGGCCAAATATGGACTGCTAAAAAGCAGAGTTTTGACTTGTGTGAACTCTGTACAGTCAACAGAAAGAAATACAAATTTCATCCTAATATAGATGACTAATGGAAGTCACATGACTGGTAGCCTAAATAGGACCTCTTGATTCACTGTTGTTTTGCCAAAGAACACAGGCACCAAATTTAAAAAAAAAAAAAAAAAAAAAAAAAAAGTAAGCTTATTTTTACTTATGTTTAAAGTGATGAGGAAAATAATACGGTGAAAATAAATTAAAGCAAGATAAAGTAAAGCAGAAAAATAATAAGTGAACTACTATAGCAAGCATAAAATAAGGTAATGCACCTAATCATTACTACAAAGAGTTAGTGATAGTGATTAAGAAAGATACATCACCAATTGCCCTAATAATACATTACCATCATCCAGATCCGCAGTCACTGGGGAGCCCAGTTGCAGTCCCTTCCTGGCAATTGTGAAATCTCTATACAGTGCATCCACTGTATAGATGAGGCTTCCAAATTTCCCTGCAAACATTTCCCATTTTTATACAGTTGAATAATCAACTTTATATATTAGCTGCAAAAAACATCTGGTGCAGTTTTCTCCTTGTTAACTTCCGTCTCGAGCTTGTCCGGAGCAGGAGAGGAAGTTAAGAAGCATCTGGAAATCTTGATTATGTATCTCTCAAGAAAGCCTGTCTCGACTGCCACATTCTTTTACTTAGAGGTTTATCTGGTTTTGACAAATGAAGCTACTGTTACACAATTAGCAACCTTCTGCTGACTTACACAGCAAGCACTACAGCAATACTCTATAAGCGTTACAACAAAAGCTTTTATAAATTGGCATATATTCATAAGCTATTATATTGCATATGTGATCAATATTATACATATTAGATATATTGTTAGGTTGTGAGGTTCATCTAGAGGTCAACTTTGGTTCAGGGCCTCACTGCTCAGGCCCTAGTATTTCGACTGTAGAGAGAAAAGAGGACAATTAGCTCAGGTGTAAACATCTGTACTGTGACCAGCTAATGTCAGATAACATTAACCCCAGAGTTTGTTTCCTGAACAGAACTCCTCTCTTTTCCTTTGAGCTAATGCTTTGTTCTAACTTGGCAAGTGGATAATAGTCAAGACTGGTGACTATCAGGATACCCCTGATATATAGCCATATGTCTTTCTCCTGGAGACTCTTCTCTGGTCCCCAGGCCCTTTCTTCTTTCTCCAGGTGTCAGGGCTGCAGAGCTTGCCTAGAGCCCTGTCAGGGGCCCATGCCACCGATGTTTTGTACATGCAGGACTCCACCACTCATTCTCTGCTGTGGAATCCTGAACTTAGATTCAAAATGTGCTATTTTGCTTTTCATAGCTCATAAATGCTTCCCTATTCTGTCAGCCAGAATGATGCCAATATTACCTTCTTACAGCTCTGATTCCTTTTCGTTTACAAAGTTCCCAACATTTTGATACATTCAGAAATGTGAAATATGTTGAGGTTTGCAAATCCTGTTTGTAAGGGATGAACATTGAGGATCATGTTCTCATAAATCCTTCAGCTCCTCAATCTTGAGAATCTGGCGTGACAGGAACTGCAAAATCATGAGAGTCTGAAACAATAAGCTCAGAGGTGGATGTGAGATACTAATGAAATGTTGAGTTTTGGAAAACTACTGTGTCTGTGGTGTTTACATTATACACAAATTTAAGACAAATCCTGCCAAGAAACTTGTTGCTGCAGTTTTTCAGGGCCG
>NW_010133943.1:957-1373 GCF_000699245.1 Pterocles gutturalis | reverse complement strand
CCACCGGTCCGTCCCCGGGGATGCCCGCCTGTCCCTGTGGCGTGGGCCCTCCCTGCAGTTGGCACCTCTCCTGCTCTCAGTAAATGACCTCGTAAACCGTCGCTTTCTTGTCCCCTGAGCCGGTGACGATGAACTGGTCATCGGTGGAGACATCGCAGCTGAGGACAGAGGAGGTTTCCTTCGACTGGAGAGAGGAGGGCAGGACGGTAAGCGCACGAAGCACCTCCAGAGCAAGGGCCTGCTGCCCCCCCTTGGGACCCTGAGCTGTGCCCAGGGAGGCTGCAGGGACCCGTCTGTTTATGGGGCTTGTTATTGCCAAGGCACATCTACAGGTGGGTTGTGCTGGGTTGTACTGGGCAGTCCCAGCTCGGGGCAATCTCACCCAGACCCTGACCCCGGCGCACGCCCCGCACCTG
>NW_010133943.1:306-908 GCF_000699245.1 Pterocles gutturalis | reverse complement strand
CGTGCTCACGAACCACTTCCCTGTGGAAGGGACAGAAGGGACAAAGAGAAGCATCATGTCACCAAACCAGGGGTTCCTGCAGCAAGTCCTGCTCAGGTTGTGACACTGGAAGGCCACGGTTCTGCGGCTCGCTCGTTAGCTGAGGGCTGTAGGAATGAGCACAAAGGGGAGTCCTGGGAGAACAGAGCCAAGAATGGAGCAGCGGGCGGTGCTCCAGGAGGGACAGAGGCTCCTTCCTCGGGGGACACCACGGGCACCCACACAGCACAGGGCTGGCTACTGGAGCCAGTGCTGGCCCCCAGCACCATGAGCCCTGGGACACATGCCCAGGAGCGGAGATGGCACCCCACCATCCTAGCGGGTGTGGACAGGCGTGCCTGCCGCAGGAGGCGAATTTGAGGGAGAGGACGCAGCTCTCATGGAGGTGCAGCTGGTACTTGTCAGGTTTGGTGACGTGCAGGATCTCCACGTTGCTGCTCTCCATGCCCACCGCCAGCCACTCGCCCGTCGGGCAGTACCCCAGGGAGAAGATCTCGGGGGGGACAGACAGGGTCAGGCGGCGGCCGGGCAGGTCCCGGCGGTCCCGCGCTGCTCCTGGCCGG
>NW_010133943.1:0-285 GCF_000699245.1 Pterocles gutturalis | reverse complement strand
TGCTGCAGCTGCCGCCCTTCCCGCAGGTCCCAGCACCGCACCGTGTTGTCCAGCCCCCCCGTCCACAGCTTGGTACCATCGTTAGAGATGTCGATGCAGCTGGCACCATCCGTGTGGCCTTGAAACTGCCTGGGAAAGACGGGGATGGAGAGGGTGGGGGACCGTGGTTTGCACTGCAAAGCGTGGGCCGGGGCAGCACCCAGCAGCGAGGAGCAGGAGATCCCTGCTGCGAGGACAGGGACTGTCCCAGGGCCCGGGTTAGACCGCAGAGCACGGGGGGATGCC